>NC_138580.1:5007254-5157254 GCF_964289735.1 Phaethon aethereus | reverse complement strand
GTTCCCAGCTAACCCCGCCGCCGCGCGCTGACGGGGCCGCGCCGAGCATCGCCGCTCCGCGCAGGAGCTGCTCACCCCCCGAGCAGCCGCGGCCCCTTGAATTAAGGCATTGCATCACGCCTGGAGCGTCCGTGACAGGAATTTGTTCGGATTTCATCCAGGGAGCGAGAGGCGTCGAAGGGGCGGGCGGTGCCGCTCCCCGAGGCGCGGCGATACCCCCGGCTTTCCCTGGGGACTTGGCCGTGCCACCACGTGGCATCGCGCCCCAGCCTCACACCTCTGCCTCCGATCCCCCGCGGGGGTGAGTAGCAGTTGTATCCGCGCTTGTATAGACGTGCAAAGGATCAGCGAGATTTTTCACGTGTCCTTGAATTAAAAAAAAAATATTTTCAGCCTGAAATCGAGAGTTGCGCTCCAAAAGAGGCAGAGTTTCTTTCCCGGTCCTCAAAACGTGCTTTGTAACAGCAGCTTTTCATTCCTGTAGTTCGGGAGGTTGCCTGCTATTCTCTGAAGGACGGTGTAGACATTTATGAGGCTGCCATTTTTGTTCTAATCCTAAAGTAAAGTTCACATACCGCCACAGCAAATGCACTGCCCAGATCTCCAGATGTCCTTGTGTCAAGCAGACAGCAGACACAATATCTAGTTAATGTATTTTTCTTCTAATGGTTATTTTGTATCTTAACGATCTCTATTGAAAAACAAGTGGTTTGTTTATAAACTTTTCGTTTTAAATTAGTTACTTCAAAAGCAAACTGAAAAACGGTTTATTTCATGCAACCAAATGAGTATAGAAAAATGTAGGAATAGGAAAAATTACAATATGCTTTTAATCTGGAAATGAAAAAAAAAAAGATTTTACCAGTGACCAATACAGAAGAACTGGTTTTAGGTGTACACATGAATTAAGCCTGGTATAAAAACAGTATGTCCAATGGTCTCATTTGCTCACAGATCAAAACTGTTGTACTGCATTTTCCGTTTGTACAAACCAAATAACAGAATATTAAGAGTCATTTGAGGTCATAATTAAAGTTCTTTGACATCTGCCTTTTTTCTGTTAACCACGGCTACCAGATGTCCGTGTCATGGGGACTGAAAATTACTAGTCTAATCATGTTTTTAATAAAAAGTAACAGAAACTTGTGTATTTTAAAGTTGTTGAGCGTAAGCTTGCCAGGCTAAAAGAGACTGCAGGGCTGCTTCCCTTTATTTTTATACTTGTCTGACATTTTTGTGTTATTGTTTGCTTTATTGGTGCAGTGCTCTGTTTTTTCTGCCTTGTGCATTACTCAACCACTCCAACCTTATCGGCAGGATGAGCTGAGTTATATATTTTCATTAAACTGATACCTGCCCGTATTTTAGTCTGCTGTAATTACACTGCTTGTTCCTTTACCTGCATATTGATCAGCTTTATTTTATAGGGCAACTACATTAAAAGCACTGTTGTTTTCGATTGTCTTTATTTCTGCTCACGCACCGCTTTGTTCTTGCCGTATTGATTTGACTTTTTGTACATTGCTTTGCTTCTATGACATTAGCACCCGTTCACCAGCTTAATGATCATGACACTGTATGGGAGTACAGTATATTGGCTTGTTAAATAATTTCTACCATATTAACTTCTACTTATATGTATTACTGGCCTATTATTATTATGCCACGTCCAAAATTGTCTTTGTTTATCCAAAGGTGGCTGTCCCCCGTTGCTATTAGCATCCCTAGTTTTCTGTAGCTCTATTTTTAATGGCCGTTTTTTGGTTTCCCCTTTTCTCATGTCCCTCAGATTCTTTTTTTACTCTTTTCTTTTTTCCCCCTGTACTTTTACTATGCTTTAAAAATTATGAAGGTGCTTAACTTTAGTGTTATGAACTAATCTCATTTTTAAACATACATGCTCAACTTTTTTTTTGTCCTTGTACCTGGGAAAGGTGGTATCTTGAACTAAGACCTTCTCTGAATTTTTATTCTTAAGCCTTTTCTAATTCCTCCTTTGGATGTTGTTATTGGCACAGAGTGAGAAACCTGGATGCTGGGGCACATGTTGTTATACGTTGTCATGTGCGTTACTCATTACATTATGTCATTAGAATATGACACTGCTTAATTCATCTCGGGGAGGATGGAGAGGAGTCGTGTATGGAGAGGTCTGCAGTACATCTGGTTTTCAGCCGTGGGAAGGGAGGAAAAGGGAAGCTTTCAAAGGGAGATAGAGAAGGAGAAAAGCTAAGACCACCTCTCTCCTCCCGGGAGCAGAGGGTCCCTGGGAGGGGACTGCCTGAAACCATATCTTCTGCTCAACATTTGGTGGCAGCAGGAACTAAATTGCTTTTAAATTTCTTTGGAAATGGTTTCTTCAGTGCTATTAACTGGAATATGAAGACTAGATTTTATGGTCAGAGTTTTAGATGTGATCCACCCTTTCATAACCACGTCTTTGTGGTTAATACGTTTATATTTTGTTTCTCTTTTTATTTGTCTCTTAACCTTTTATATCAATCAGAAATCACACACATTTGAATGGTGAAAAGCGGAACTCTAATCAATATAGAGAGCTTGTATTTATCTGGAGGTCAGACTTCCCTCACATATTTCCAAGCAAAGCCTGCTGATTGCCTGCACTGAGCTATAGGTATGGTTCTGACTCAAGACCGTGGTTATTAAACTCTTTGTATGGCCTGGTAGGTTCCACTCCCACCTCACTTCCCCCATGGAGTAATACAGTATAATCCTGGTATCATAATACCTTGGTTTCCCAAGCCGAGTTAGAGACATAGCTGAGTGGGGCAAAACCTACTCCGCGATTATAGCGGACAGCCTGACTGACAGTGTGAAAATTCGGGATGTGCACAACCTACTCAGTTTATATTTCATGATGTGGAAAGGAAATCTGGGTTGCTGATTTTTTTTTTTTTTTTCTGGTTCACAAAAATGCAAAATAGCAAATCTAATAAGTTAGGTTTTATGTGTAGTTTGGCCATGAAACAAACTTTTCTGAAATATGTAATGAAAAGTGACATCACACTCATCACTATCCTGTTTTAAATTTAAACTACCTTGCCTTGCATAATCAATTACTTACAGAAAATTGTAAAGCCCTTAAAATTCTGAAATGGTTTCTGGCATTTAATTATATAAGATTTTTGACCTGGCTAGGCAGATAATGTTAACACAGCTTTAATACTAAACAAGACTGAACATGTGTGTGCTTGACTTTTATTAAACTCCTACCGAAGAAACAGATTAATTGGAGGCTGATTCATTGGTGAACAGGCGTTAAAGACAGAAGGACCTTCTCACATTTTGTTCTGTTACCCAGGCTTATGCCATCTCAGGTTGGCAAGGAGATCCCAACTGTAGTGTTTTGAAATGTAACTGAAAGAAATTTTAGAATAACAGGTGCAAAAAAAAAAAAACCACCAAAAAAAAACCCCCACAACCCCCCCCACACCCCTTCTACACGCAAAAAAAAGGAAAAAGAGAAGTGAGCCATTTTCAAAATGCTGATCTGATTCCTTCCTATTCTGTCTTGCCAAATGACCACCTGACACCTCCCTGACACAGGTATTGCCCAGATAGGTTTTCATCAGTGATGTTAAAAGTGTAAATGGGATCATGGGAACCGGCATCTGTCGCAATGGTTTCCTGCAGGATTATTACTTGCCCCCCCTTAGAACAATTTTTAAGAAGATGTGTACAAGCTGTGATTAAACCACTTCAGATTAAGCTCAAAGTAAATTGAAAAAGTCCTTCTTAAAGCTCTCATTTAGCAGTGCTTTACATCCATCTGTAAAATCAGAGCTTTGCTTGCGAGCACCCTCAGAATAACCCGCTTCCCACAAGGTAGCAGAGGTTAAAAATAAAATAGCAAGAAATCCGTGGCAAAGCACATGCGAGATTAACGGGGTGAAAGTACTGGAGTGGAGAGCTGTTTTCTTCTGTCTGAGCTCCTCGTTCTGTCGCACGACCCCCAGTCTGGAATTCTTAACACTGACACTTTTGTACAGATCGGTTTGTTCGTGATTTTAGATTTTAATTCAGCACCCTCACTTGATTATTGCTGACATTTCTTTTCTGTAATACCAGGGGAGAGAGAATGAGCGTAAACAGATTTTTGCATGAGCTAGGTGGTGGGCAGTTTTGACATCAGATCCCGAAACTCGAGAGGAACGCGCTTGCTTCCAAGGTGTACTTGTGGAATTAAAAAAGGAGATGTGATCTGGGAGATTCAGCCGTGCTCTTTGGTAGCTCCAGGTGGATGTTGCCGCTTTCCGGGTGTTTGGGAAAAGCGGGAGACTCTCCTGGCTTTCTTTGGTGCTTGTGTGAAAGTGGGAGAAATGAAAGTATTTTGACAATTACCCATTGAGCTTTTCACTTCATTCAAATCTGCAACGCAGCGCTGAAGTTGGCGAGTGGGTGTGCGAGGGAGAAGCAAAACAACAAAAACACGTACTATAAAAGCAGGCTAAACGTTTGCACGGTCCCCCACAAATTAAAATCCCCGCATTTATTAAAGTTCTAAATTTTAAAATCATGCATTCTTCTTTCTTCAATACTCCTGGACGTTAAAGATACTGCTAAAAATTAACCTCTGATGTAAATCACTTGGAGTTAAATACATTATGTGGTTTAATTTATGAAACTATTTGGTCTATTACGTTTTATGAATGTTTATTTTACCCTTACAATCCAAAGTTGTAGAAATTAAATACCAGAGTGAAATTGTGACCTAAATTGTGTTCTCTTACAGGTTTATGTGTACACTTATGCTGATTATTGTGCAGCAATAGCAAAAAATATTTGGGGAATTATTATTACAGCTGTTTCCAGGATTAAGGGTAAAATACCCTCTTTTTTATGTGTTAGTTATTAGTTCATTATTACTGGCATTCTACAGGTAAAAACATCAAACCCTAAATTGAAAGTGCTTAAAAAAATAATAATAAAAGGAATGCATTTAAAACAAGGTTCTTATCTAACGTTATAGCTCAGGATATTTTCTGTCTTTCTAAATATAATTTATGAACTGATTTTTTGGCTGTATATACAAAGCTCCTGAGCTGGATTACAAAAATTTAATATAAAATCCAATACATGTACAAGCAGTTTAAAAAAGGTATCTCAATGGCTATATATCATAATAAACCTTCTTAATATTTGCCTTGCAACAGCTGATTCCTGATTTTTTTTCTAGTGCAGTAGAGCTAAAGCACAATAGCTGAAAGGTGAACTTTTTTGTATTTCAACATTCCCAGCCTGGTAAAACTGTTCCGCTTGCTACATGATGTTATAAATATCAAGATTAGTTTCTTCTAAAATTACCAGTGCCAGCTGCATTGAGTTTCCTATGTTCTATAGTATTTTGTTACCAATGCTCTCAGTTTAGCGAGAGGGTTTTAAAAATCAAATTAGTCACAAAAATCTTCAATGTTAAAATCTCTTTATATGTTTCCCATATATTTTAAATATTGTACGTAAATCCATTTGCCTTGCTCAGCCAAGTACTCCCACTAACATCACTGTTCTCCCAGCCTTTTAGCCCAATATGCTCCTACATTAACCATTTTAATTTCTTCTCTGGTACTCAGCACCTACAATTTATCTAACTGACAATCACTGAATTGTCTATAGCTGCGGCTGGTATACATGTGCCTATATATTTTGCAGACATGTAGGCATAAACATACACCTATAGCCTATCTTTTAAAAAGAATTCTACCGTACTGTATTTTGACCTCAGTAGTACAGCATATATATTATGCATATTCTTAAAAGACTCATATTGAATCATGAGCTCTACGAGTACTGTACCGGCAAGTAGCAATTTCTGCAGCCCTGAAGTCCTTACAAAATCTTGCTTTGAACCTGTGTGCATTTAAGTTCTTCAGCTGACTTCATTTCAGTCTGGGAATATGACATACGGCCACTAATCCAGGATTAATTGAGCACTTATGTGCAGTACAAAACATTCTTTATATATTGACAAATATTTCTAAAAAATGGATTGGTATTTTTGCTGTTAATTGTTTCATTACTGACCTTTACCTCTGTAGACATATGCAGTTTTCGTTTTTTTGGGTGAGACTTTCAAAATATTTTTTTTTTAAGTGTCCAATGCTCAGTGTTAGCGGTGACATTTTTACAGTCTATTCAGAAGCATATATTTCAGTCTTTTGTATCTCATTTCTTTCTATTTATTTAAAACAACTTAGCATAGAAGATCTTGCAGATTTAAGTGACAGTGATGATGTACAATATGCATAAAATGAGCCTGTCCCTACCCATGGTGTGTATTGCTAGGGACTCCATTGCAATATTTACAGTTAAACTAAACTTTTTCAAACGAAGCAAAATTGCATTTGTTTTGCAGATTTGCTCATCATTAAATGTGAAACATTTCACATTTGTCTTTTTGAGTAATTGGCTTTTTAAAATGATAAGGTGCTCTGAACACTTGTTATGTGGATAGGTCTGACGTTGTATCCCAGAAATCCATATGCCATACAGACAGAACAGAAGAAAGATATTCACAAGCATGTCACAGATTGGACTGAAGCAAGCCAAAAACCAAAGTGCCATGGCATTAACAATAGCACCAGATTTACTGTCACGATTGCAATCTGTGCTGTATCATAGACAGAAGGAGAACTTTTGATAGGTAACACCTCAGTGTTTTTTAAATCTTTTTGGCAAATTATCATTTTCATTATATTTTTGCCTGCCATATAATATTATTATAATGGTATTAAGTCACACGCACACATGCACACGCACAAAGTTTATTAGCCCTCAACAAAAGGGCTTATTTATGTCCCGTGCTAACTATTCCTCAACAAAAAGGAAGGTATTTTACTGAAGATTGACACACGTATTAAGGAGAATCGTCCAGAAAAGTAGCAGGGATTTTTCAAACATGCGTTAAGTTAATAATAAAATCTTAGTTAATAAAGGTTTTGTTAATGAAATCTTAGCTAATAAAGTTAATGAAGGTACAGAGAGAAACCATGTGCACCATGTAAAGCTCAACAGCTCAGAAGTTTCCAAAGTTTGAAGACAGTAGAGGCACAGGTTTAGGGGGAAATATTTTTTCTGGGGTTCAATCACAACTGACTGCATTTTCCCTTTGCAAGTATGTAGACATTTCTTTTTGACCATAAAACCATACATTTTCTTCTATTGTAAAAAAAGCTGCATAAAGCAGATTTGGCAATACCATAATTCATGTTGAGCTCTGATAAGTGCTGAAAAAGATTTACAAACTCACAGCTTGACACTGAGCCCACATGTTGGGTGGAGTGGAGAAAAAGCTCTAGAAATGCTACACAGAGCTTCCTGGCAGCAAACAGAGAAACATCAGTCAATTGTTTTTCTTAATTGAAAGCCACCTTGGGACCTTGTTGAAAATAACGTATCTGCCCATCTTTTCTGCTGTTTAAATTACCTGGCTGGAGGAGTTGTCCTGGGGCCATTCACAATAGGCTTTTTAGTGAAAGAAAAAAAATGAAATTCTCACTTTATATGAATTATAGATTCGAAACGCACTTCATGTGGGTTGGAAATGAGAATCGCGAGAGCGCAGACAAACCTACCTAAACACGAGTCCGGGTGTTGCTACCTTCTTTGCACTGGAAAGTACTTTTTTTTTTCCTTCATACTTTTTGTGCATCGTCTTCTGCAAGTCTTCATCACAGATATCGCCCTTGCCTGAAATCATTGGGACTACTCGTGTGAGAAACGGTTGCTTGCATAATTTTAGCTCACTACGTTGTATTTAAAACTATATTGGCAGCGCAGTCGGTGCTTGATATTCTTCGAAACGTTTCAAAGTTTACAGTGGTGCTGCTGCTGTGTTTTGCACTTGCTGCCATAAAATACCGTGTTGCCACAAAATGTTGTGGAAGCTTCATTTAAATACCACGAGCTGTGCTCTCCTGCCTGGAGTCTGGTGAAAATCAGGCATTACTTAAAATTTTGAGTAAAACAGAGAGTAGTACATTTTCAACAACTTTCTTTCCCCTCCTCCAGTTTCAAAAGGTTTGGCTAAGCATACGCTGGTTTAGGTTCACTCCGGCTTGAGTGTAGCATCTAAACTTATCTCCAGTCTCCACGCGCGCCGACGCAGACATCACTGAAGGTGAATCATTATTAGCAGCAGCTCTATTCCCTCTTCCCTGGACTTTTCCTGCGACGCCCCGCCGCTGCCGAAGAACGGCAGGGTGGTTCGTGTGGGTAGGAAACACACGTAACAGGATTTAAAGCTATGAAAGGTGAATCGTTGTTGATAGTGGAGACGTTGCCATGAGTGGCAACGCGGTTTTTTACCTGCTTCTCCCCCCAGGTGTGAAGGTATGTGCAGGTATTTGATATTTGCTCCCAGACCTGGGGCTGCTGCTGTTTACCACTCTAGGAAAGGCAAAGTGAGATAATCCTTAGATAAACCTAATTGCAACTTTCCCTACCTGCTTGCAGTAGCTTTTCTGTCTCCGTGATCTTCACTAGCAGAGCCAATAATTTGTTCGAACAAGTTTTCCATCTAATCATTAAGACACTTAAAGCCTGTAATGAGCTCTGTATACATGCAAATGCATCTTTTCTAAGTGCTTGTGTAGATTTAAGGGCAATGTTTCCTTGTAAAATGAAAATCCGCGCTTTTCCTCACGTAAATGTTACCGTCCTTAATAAGGGATAGATCAGCAGCAACTTTCTAAGTTTATTTAATTTTACAGTACTTTTGTCCTTATATACTGTATTTGGGATTTTTTGAAGGACAGAAATAACACTTTTAAACCTGTATCAAATCAAATGCCTTAGAAGATTTTCCTCAGCCTCTCTCATCGGATAGTAGTCAGTGAATGAAGTGTTTCAATACAGAAATGAAAGGCATTTGTAAACAGGGTTTTTTTTCAACTTTGTCAGGTATTGCTCAACTCCCATTGTATTGCTATAGTGATACTTCAAGACAAAGAAAGAAATTCATTACTACCACCGACGTAAATAAAGAGAAAGGCAACAAGATTAAAACGGGTACCATTCACGTTCTGTACGACAGCTCGGAGGACTTTAGCAGAAGAGTAACCAGCTCAGTGAAAAATCAGAAACTGTGATTGCTATTTAACACTGCAGCTTTTCGCAGTAGCTCAGCACAAAGTTATTTAGCACAGGTGTTTCTGTAAGTCTGATACATTGGGAAAATTCACAAGGTTCTCCGTCTCTCTTGCTCCGTGTCGGCTGTGAAGTTGGTCCTGTGATGCAGCAAACGAGTTTCTAGTAGGAAATAGAGCGTATAGGCAAATGAGCAAGTCCAAACATAGGAACGGATCTAGATTCATTTTCTTGGTTGCTAATTTTTGTAAGGCATGACAGTAGTGAGGTGAATGACCTGTCATCAAGCCAAAGCAGTGAAAAATGGGAATGAGTTATCATTCAGAGTTAAGCGTGAAACTGAGACCCTGTTCTCTCCTTTGATGAAAAGCAGCTTTCCCGAATGCTATGGACACCAGTGCTCTTTCTTTGTTAAGTGAGAGTTTTGATAAATATTCACCTATTTTAGTATTTCTCACTAGTTTGTTTAGACATGGTGTGCTTCTGTGCTTTCAGCCTGTGTGTTTGCATTTCAATAAGAGATGAAATAGTATAATTGAATTTCTAAACACCTAAAACTCTCAGCAATTTTTTTTTTCTTTTTCTTTTAATTCTCAAGTTCTGGCAGTATCTAATTTATGGCTTAATTCTTTGTAAGGTCATCTTCTAAGTGAGTGACTTCTAGTTAATCTTAGACATTATGAGCTTGGCTGTGATAGAGAATCAGTTCATCTGTTCTCACGCTGAAAGGAGTGAGTTATGGGGATCGTTGGCAATTGAAGACTCAGAGTTTAGCTGAAAACTAGGTATAATTTCTTACATAGTTATATCTTTCCCTCATTTTTTCAAGGTGATCTGTCTGTGTTTTGACTAGTATAGACAAAAGTTAAAAAAAATAAGAAAATCATACTTCTTTTCTGATATGTTTCTGCAAGTAGGTAGATAAGGTTACTAGTTTGGGTTTGTTTCTAATAGTGAAGGAACCCGTAGGTGGTGGGCTTTGGTGGTGGTGGTTTGGGGTTTTTTTTCCCCCTCTAATACCTTGGTAAGGTATTCTCTTCTCCCAGTTGAGCTAGAAGGTATATCTTTCTTTTGCTGTTAGGCTTATAAGTGATAGCTCACTTTGTTGCTTGTGGTTCTGCTGTTAATTTACATGCAGCTCGTACTGACTGTCACTAACATATCTTTTGTTCCCTGAAATATTCACTCTGTGAATAAATATAACTTTTCTGCTATTTTTGCTCCGACTGATTTGCTCATTTCAATCTTGTGACTGAAAACAGCGCAAGTACTCATATTCTGAAAGCTGCATATTGCTTAATGAAGTACCTTGCTGAATCAGGGCTCCCGTGTTCCAGCAGATGAAAGAAAAGCACATAAGAAGCTGTACTGCCAGGTTCTGCTTTGAATGTTTTTCTTTTAATCAAATTTTAGACTTACTAGCATAGTGGATCATGGTTTTGCAGAACAAACAAAGGCTTCTAGTCTTATTCTTGAAAGCGTTAGGAAATGTTAATGTAATTGGTTCTGTTTATAGTTCAAACTCACTTACATGTCTCTGCTCATAGACACGAGTGATAGAGAGAGTGGCAGCTCTTGCAGCTCTGGTCTAATCAGCTAGTGCCCCAAATCACTGGGAAGTAACTTCTCCGATTCCTTTGTCAGACTCAAGAGTCTGATAATGTTAATTCTTTTAGTGGCAGGAGAATGGTGCAAGGATTAAGTCAATGGTGGGATTGCATTAGGGGGTAACATAACACTTTCAGAAACTACAGGCTGAAATTCTAGTTTCCTTAAGACTTTCTATTTGGCCTCACAACTTGAAGTGTATGTTACCGATTGGATGTTCCTTTTGAGCTGTCATGTGCCGTTGAGTTCTATGAGAGCGATAGCGTACCTGGTATCTCTAACACCATGGTGGCAAGAGGAAGGAACATGTGGGCCAGGGGTCTGTGGGAAGATGCTCAGGTAACAGCCCTTCCGTATCTGCAGTTTGTGTTGCTGGATAAGCACGAGCCTCCTGTCGCATCCACACTGCTTGAATTAATACGCAATGATGACGTCTTTGGACAAGGAAGCAGTAATACATTTTAAAACACTCTATTTTCCATCATGTGTACTGTACATTTATTAGTGACAAGAAATGGAGCAACAATCACTGTGTTGCAGGGCTCCACATAAATATGGTTTTATGATTATGGCATGGAGGACTCAAAACCCAAATACCCAGCCATTCCCATGCTTGATAATTTTGCGTATTTTTAGCTTCTCTTATATTTAGATCCCTAAGTTCCTGAACGAGCTGTCACCCCAAACCTGCATTCGTCTACACTCCATCATCCCAAAGCTTGCAACAGAATAGAGTATCAGGCTTTCAGACACAGCATATTTAGAAAAGAGAGAGAGAGTCTGCCAAATTCCCAAAAACCACTTCCCAATTCCCCTCACGAATAGCAGGAAATTACTTGTTATCAGTGGGTAATTCAACCACAAACGTTATTGATTATCCAACCTCAATCTTTGCAGTCTTGATGGCCAAATATTTTGCAATCATTCTCTCTATTTAAAACTAGAAGATGGGATTTTTATTTTGGAAAAACTGAGTTTTTCAATTTTTCTGCATGCCACATCACATTGTGGCACATCCCTCCGGATTGTCCAGTGTGATAGCCAGAAGCTTGACTGACAGATGTCAAAGTGTACATCATGATCTAATACATGAGAAAAGCCTATGTTATTAAAAAAAATCAGACACTTGTAAAACTTATACATATTTTAAAAATAACGTATTTGCTTTTAATGTTTGGTATTTGGTATATCCCAGTGCATACCAGAAACTAGATCTAGAGAGGAAGTATGTGTTTCTATATTTTTTTCTAATTTCACTGTATTTCTTGAAAACCAATACATTACGGAATCGATCAGAGTAGGTTGTCTTGTTTGTGAGCGACATAGTCAAATATTTTGGTAGTTTTTCAGCCAGTTACTGCTAGCTGACAAAATTCAGTTAGTGTAAGAAGTTCATTGAGTTCTGAGCTATATTCTCCTTCCCTAGAAAAGCTCCCCTTAGCCACCTTCTGTGAAAAGATAATTTAATATTTGGGTTATGTGATTTTTTTGAATAACGTTTTGAGTAACCTCCTGCCATTACTACATTACTACGTAGAGTAGCTGATAAATCTCAAGGCCAGTGCATTTCCATCGCTGTCAGTGCAGTTCCAGAATGTCTAAAGAAAAATCCCAGGGTCCTCCAACACCTGAAAACTGGTTTGAAACTATCAGGAGAATTTAGAAACACACACAATTTTCCGATTACAAGAATTTCTAATTTCAAGAATCAGAAGGTATTAACCTTTGAATGAAACACTGTCTCCATATTATCTATACCATGATGCTGCTTATAATATAAAATAACTTCATCTCCAAATGAAAAAAAACCACAACTGTGTAAGAAAGGTTCAGAGTCTATTAACCTTTTAGGAACTGTATTTGAAATATCTATATTCTTCAGTACTTAATTGAGAACTGTATGTACAGTATTACCCGTGAAAGTTTTCTAAGAATGTTGTGACCCCTTAGAAACTAGAATTCAGCTAGGTGACAAAATGTATTCGTCTTTGTCCTAAATCGCAACAGCATAACTTTCATTAAAATACTGAGTACTTTTAAAAATGGAAATCTTTTCAGTTGCTGTAGTTGGAAATATTTGTTTTCTTAAACGGATGTAGCAACCTTATTAAAAACATTTTAGTCCTACTTAGCTTTTCCTAATACTTATGCACAAATAAAGATGGAAAGAGGCAAACCGAAGATGTTATGCGTTGTTTGCTCCCTGCATGCGAGGGAAGATGATAACCATTATATTTTTCCTGCCTGCAACACTTAGGAACTTGACACAGCTGGCAGAGTATATGTTCAGATCATGGACCAACTTTGATGTTTTACATTGTTATTAAAACAATAGCTGGCATGGTCATGTAGCAGCAGGATATTACACTTACCGTTCAGTAGACCTTTTTTTATAGCAAGGGACCTCCTGCCTCCTTGCCGCAGGCCACGAAACCCTCTGCTGCAGAGATGGTGTTTTGGATCTCTAGCAGTGGGAGGATTCTTCTGTTGTTGTATTGGCTTTTGGCAAGTTAATAGAATAATGTAAACAGCTACTTTGGAAAATGACTGCATGTTCTACATGCTTGGTACATAGAGAGGCTCTGAGTCACACAAAAAAGAAAAAGAAAATACCCGAATGAAAAGAAAATGGTAAATATAACAATGAAAAATCCCATTCAGTAGTGCTGTTTCATCTCTGAGAGATACTTTATTCAGCAGCGGGTATCAATCCCCACAAGTAACATCTGCTATCAGAGGATTTGCAGGTACACCTTTGTTCACTGCTAACTGAATTTGTGTCAGTATTATAATTCAGCAGATTTCTGCTTTTCACTCAAACCAGGATTAGCATTGACTTGGGCTGGAGGGCATTCAAGCTGCTGTTCTTCTTTTAGCAATATTTCTCTGTAAACATCTAATTGTTTCAAAAAGTGATGTACAGTATGCAAAACCCTGAATTCAATGCAAATAAGTCTGTGCAGCTCTGAAGTTAACAGGTGTTCTCATTAGTGTAAGTAGACAAGGAACGATTCTTGAATGTTTTATAAACACTTATAATCATGGCCAAATACGTTACTATAGGTATAAAGATACTTATAGCAACATCTCCTTTTTCTTATTGTGCAATCTCAGCACTTATTAATAGGAGACATGTGTCAGTAAATGAAATACTAAAAGCCAGTACCAGCTCCTGCCTGCAAATAACGTAGCTGTAAAATGCCCTGCTACTGAAGAATATATTTCTGGCTAAAGGAAGAGTCAACGAAATGAAATCTTTACACATAGCACGTATATATTTTAAATATATATCTTTGTTTGTACTGAAAGTAGAACATTCATTCTCCCTTTGGTTTTTATGTTTGTTACAAGGACTTATCGTGTTGAGTCTCACTCACATATATCATAAAGTGTTATAACATGCATATAAAATCGGACAGGAGGACCATTCATCACTAGGTATTGTCCAGCTGGTAAAACTAAGACAAGACAGAACTTCTCTACGAAACCATTGCCAATATCTCTGTGTGTGGCTGTGTAATATATGGCTTCAGATTGCAAAGGCAATAACAATAAAATATTACCCCACGGAGAAAAGTAGCTTGCAGTAGGTATTCATACATTGCCTTTAGTCTTCATCTGTGGATGAAATGTGCAGTTGTCTATTCCCCTACTTCCTGCTATGCACAGACAAGACTGAGTTGTGTCTTAACTATTAGCTCTTGCTGCTCTGCTCCGAGCCAGTTTTGAGGGTACTTCTTTCTCGCTTCCCAAATCTGGTGACTTCCACTTCCCCTGACTTTGACTTAATGACTGGCAGGAGTCCATCCATCCCGCTCGCACGGCAAGGGCAGTGCATCCATGGGGCTGGGGCAGAGGGTGGTATGGGCAGGGGGTACGTGAGATTCTGCACGCAGGTGTATGACATCCAGGATTGTCTTCTGCTTGTCTCATATTTTCCTTTTTTGCTGTTTGCCCTCTGAAGGAAAACTGTTTTCCAGAGGCCAATCCAAGTAGTTCAGCTGTGAGTCCAACTCACATAGGGCATAATACCAGTGTAGCAGATGAGCAGGAAATATTTCTCCCAGTACGTTCCTTGGATGTTCAGCAGAAACTACTTGTCCTTCCTTACCTACCCCTTCAGTTCAACTGTATCTACTTTCTTTTCACACAACACCAAGGGGAGGAAGAAATAAGACCTGGACTGGTGGGTGAAAAGGGGAGAATGGCAAGCTGTTCCTTAAAATCAGTGAAAGCATCCCAACACCCCTGGCAGAGCACTGGCCTTTCCGCCTCCAGGGAGGCTTTATGGACGCTCCAGCCTGAGCTCCCCTTCAAATCCAGGGAGGACTTTTGCTCTCTCAGGGCCTAATCAGCTTTAATCGTGTCCTCCTATTTGTTCAGTATCTTCCTTACAGGTGATATAAATCAGGTCTTCTGCAACTGAGATTCTTCACAGCCAGGAAGGAAAGGAAAAGATTTGCCTCGTAACGCAGAGAGAAGAGCTGACTTTTTCCTTGTTAGTATTAACGTAGTTCAGTAGAAATGGGTTATATTCTATGACATCATTGCACAGCAGAAGGGAAACATTAGGCTCAAAGATTTATTTTCTTCTTCTTCTTATCAGTCCCAGAGTTCATTATTTTATCACTAAATTATGTTGAGGGACTCAGTCCTAAGAATTTAAAAGGGAAAACAAAGTATTTGTTCGTCACTGGTGTTGTTTCTTGGAAGTTTGACCTTAGGTACAGCTTACGTATATGAGCAGGTTGCTTTGATACAATGACCCCGTGAAGGTTCCCAGAGAACGGCTGTGCAAATCAGTCATACCACGAGGCAACGCAGTTGAAGACGTATCTTACAAACATCTGGCAGCAATTGGTCTTACAATTGCTAGTATGGCAGAAGTTGTGAATACACAGGATCTGTTTGTTGCCTCTTTGCAGTGCTTGGTTTTCACTCTGATTTTACAGAGTCGGAAGAAACAGGGTAATTATAACATAAGGTTCAACATCTTTAGATATGTAGAACATTTTCTGTTGCTTAAAACAAATATTCCCAAAGAAAGTATAAAACATTTTTCTGACTTGCAAAGTTTTTGCAGTCTATCATTTAAATTACTTAAATAAAGGGAGCTTTACTACTCCCAAAAGCTGAGAATATAACACCCGCCATGCATATTAGCTTGATCTTTTTGACAGACCAGAAAAGTGTTTGTGTGTGCCAATTAAAACAAAAATGGATCCCCGGTGGCTTGTTCCTCACACAACTTCTGAAGACTGCTATCATTGTGTGCTGGGGTAACCCTGGATAAGGCGGCTATCCAAAGTAAACAAACTTTTCAAAACTTTCATGACAGATGGGGGCTACAAATGCATTTTAATAAGAGAGTTGCCAAAGCAACTTTTTTGCAATCAGCATATATTTACTTAACATCTAGCAACATTGGGAACACAAGGCAGATACTTTCTCACAAAATTTTTTAACAAATATCATTTTTTTGAAAGATTGGTTGAAGACCTTTTCTTTCAAGCTGATATTTCCCCATCACTTCAATGTTAACTTTGCTCGACATCCAAAGGACTGCTAGATTGGTAAAGCCAGACTGTAATATGAGACAGACAATCTGCTTGATAAGGAAATTTCTTTGGTAGTCATAAATATCTTAGAGTCCTTTAAGTAATTTAACTATCAGCATAACCATGACTACCTCTGTTTGAAAGGCTGAATCATAAAATGAATATGTGATGCAGTGTGGATATAATGCAGCTCAATACTGATTCTTTTGTTTTCTTTTCTTTGCATTTCTTGAATATTAGACTCTCAGCTCGCTGCAGTACAAAACAGAGAGATATTGTATTTATCCTTTCTGGTGCTCGCTTGTTCGGCATAAACATGGCCAAGAGACTGGGTTATCTGTGAGAAAGAATTTGAGAACAACTTCCAGAAACGCAGTTAGACTTTTGACATGTTTTTAAAAACTTCGTATCTCTGTCCCTGTTTAATTCAAATCCAGTTAATTAAATCACTATGGAGCATAGTGTCTCCCAACTTTAATTAATTTGACTTTTACTGTAGGTGTGAACACATAAGTATCTATGTTTTATGTATTTATTCTCAAGCTATATTATATTCTAATACTTTATATTTTTTAAAAATACTTAGAGAAAATTGCTAGTTGTCTGCCTGTCTTTTTGACTCTCTTCCCACCTTTCCTTTCCCAGCCCTGGTGGCTGCCATGCAGATGGAGAGTGGCATGTCCTGTATTATGTGGGCTGGGTGGCTAGATCCCATCCTGCAAAGGTATCTCGGGAAAATAGAGGGAAAAGCCTGGATTCTTCTTCATTATGGGGAATCAGGGTGATTACCATGATCAGAAAAAAAGCCCACCCTTGTGGGGGAGCAAGGTGAGATGAAGGAAACAGTGGGAAGGGGGAAGAGTGTTAGCTTTTGAGTTAGAAATGCTCCAGCGACTCACATTTCCTTTTTTCCTACACATATGAAGGGCAGCAATCCCAATGCACAGTGCAACAAGAGGAACACATTTTATTGAATTTCTGCACGCAGAGGTATCTGTCAATCCAAGTTTAAATCACTTAGTGTTCAGCACAAGCTCTCGGAGTCCCTGGTGACGTCAAAAATTGGGTTTTCTGCACTGGATTAGCATCTGGTAGGGTTTCCGTGGTCCAGAATTGTCCAAAAATCCAATACTGAACCGCTGAGGTAGGTTGCACAAAGCTTTACCCCAGTAGTTCAGCATGTTTTCTGGATGTCCCACATCCAGAGGGAGTTGAACAATGACTTATTTCAGTATTTGGCTGAAATAAGAGCTATGTGGTAGTTTCTTGGTGGCCGTGCATGAGCTATACGTGAGCCATACGCTCCGCGAGCTGCTCGCTCTCTTCCCTGTTGCTGCAGGGAAGAGACTGTGAAGTTTTTTTGCTGCATTTCTCCTTCCCTGTAGGAATCTTCACTTCCTGTACTAAAGTTTGTTCTTGGCATTGTCTGAAAATAGTTCATCACTGCAAATAATAGTTATAGCCACCAGAGATGCATAAGTACACTTTGAAGTGAGCGAATCAATAATACGGTTTTGTATTTTTGTTTTGCTGTGTGAATTTATCGCCCTTTTCCGTATCTCCATAGAGTGCCTAACAGTAGGATTGCTAAAATTGCCTCCATCCCTGTTCTGCAGCTAAAATAAATGTAAGAGCCAAATGTATCTATAGAAATGTATATTGGTAAAGAACTAGAGGGATACCATGAAGGAGATTTTTTTTTTTTTTTTTACAGCAGTTCAGTAGTCCCCAGACCAAAGTTTGCAGGAAGACTGTGGACAGAAGCCCCCGGGCTTATTGCATGGTACTTTCCTGGCTTTTATCTCCTGTTTTCCATGGGTGCAGGTATACCGTGAAAGGGAAAACTTTCTGAGACATGTTCTAAGAAGCGATCCGGGTGATCTGCAAAGGTTTGGAAGTCCTGGAGGAATACAGCCACGCATGGCACAATAGCATGTCCCAGAGCACAACCCAGCACAGGAAAAACATATGATTTGTAGGATTTTTAAGAACTGCTGATCCTGGGTAGGTTCCAAGGTATATTTATGTATTATAAAATGGTAATGTTATTAATGAGATAGTGCTCTGTATTTCCTGGAGCTATAGAGGCATTTTTTTGTTTAATAACATAGGATCTTGTTGAACACAACCTTGGTACATCATTACGGTGACATGCAAAAGAAGCTCACCCCTCCATTTGCAGCTTTATAAGGTGACAAGAGAAATCTTTAATAAGCCACAAGTAGAGTATCATAAAAAGTGTTTCACACCTGCCCCCCCCCTTCCCACACTTTGTTGGCAGCCCAGCAGTGTATTGAATTTAACACACGTTTACCTGCGGTGAGCCGGTATTTTCAGAGGATCAATGCTTAACAGCAGGACTGTACTACAGTTCATTGTAAAATTACCATGTGAGTGGGTTCAGCCTTTGAAGTGATTTTTCCAAGGTTCTACCAAGCAAGAAAGAGAGAATCCAGGCGTCCTGTCTCTGCTATAAGCAACCTGAAGGGCACACCCTTTGCAAATACGAGGGTTAATGTTGGTTGTCATTCCTTGTGGGTATTTATTGCCGACAGCAGCATCATAATTCTGCCTGGTAAGGTAATGCTAATTCCAGACTGTAGCCTTTGCAAAAATGATGGCAAAGAGAGAGGAATTTCAGGAAATATTTAAATAAGTGAAGTCGCCGGCACAATGGAGACTGGCAGCTCCATCTAGAGCACTTCATTTTCTTTTTTTTCTTTTTCAGATTTGTCTTTCGTTTGTTTCTCCGGTCCCTCTGTTTATTTCAGCAGTGCCTGATACACGGACAGTGCGTTAGCACGCCTTAATATTGAACATTTTATGCTTGTTGTTAGTTATACATCATTTAGGGCTGTGATCATAAATTTTTCAATCACAAGGTTTAGTCAAAGCTAACATTCTTTACTGATGTCTTTTCCCAAGGGTGTTGAAAATTCGATTGTTCAAAGTGCAAATATGGTTTAGCAATCCCTTCCAAGAACCATTTATCAGAAATCCAAAGGAGGTAATATATAAAAGTGGGATAGGAAACCTGCACATTAAATGGGATTTACCAGCCAAAGCCTTTGGAACTGCTTTCCTGTGAATGACTGGAATGGAGCAGAACAAAGTCAATTACTGACTGTAATTAAGGAATGGATGCATTTAAACTGTAGAGAGCAGTAGCAGTCTTCTTGAAACTGTCTAGTTACTCTGAAGATTAGTCTGAGGAAAGAAAGAAAAGGACTTGAACTACATCTTACAGAAAGTATATTTTAAATGAATACTCTTCCCTCCATTCTATGATCTGTTCTTACACAGATTTGCTCATAAAACACTGATAATATATGACTATCGAAATAACACACTCGGACAAAGAAACTTTCAACATGTATTTTGCTTTGGTTTTGTTAGCAATGGAGTATCTCTTTCGCATATCATACAGTGCAAATGTTTATGCAGTGCTGAATACTTGTATTTTAATAAAGCCTGAATTTACTGAACGGAAGACTGAACTATGTTGTGTCCTTTTTAAGCCTTCAAAATACAGTAAATCTAATTATATATGTTGCTCTTACTTTCAAAATGTTATTCCATTCTATAATTTTAATAATGATTTGTTTATACTCAGAGAGAGGCTTTAGATTGAATTGTTGCCTATGTTTAGTCTAATTCATATCTGCATGTATACATTAATAAATTGTCATATAATATAATACATTTCTAACCCAAACTTTACGGCGTGACCCGGGTACAGAACTGGAGGTCAGCTCCTTCAACTGCTCACCTTAAGTTGAATTCTTTCTTCTTTTTTTTTTTTAACTTTTGATAAAGGGAATGGTGAGTGTGTGAGTAGCAATCAACATTATGACTGTGGACTAATAAGTGAATTAAAATTTCCCCAATAAATAACTCTCCCGTACGCACGGGGAACAATGGGGTGGCTGGAGCTCCGCTCCTGACGGGTGCGGATGGGACGGGATGGGACGAACATCTGCAGCCAGGCAGCCTCCGAGCCCGCGCCGGGGGACCATTCCCACATTCTCCGCGGCGCTCTCACAGGATGTCTCCGCTGGAGCTGCGCTGATGGGATTTTCCTTAATGCTGATGACTTTGGGAACCTTCCTTACAGGCATTTCCTCAATAACGGGAGGGTTATAGAACAATTAATAAAACATTAAACTGTTTTGTCTTTTTTTTTTTTTTTCCTCTTCCTCCCGGTAGTATTTCAGTTTTAAGAAAGATGCAGGGACTACTCAGGCTGGTGAGGAGCTGTTTTTCCTTTTATGCTTTAATAAAAACTCTTGACATGGGGCGGATGCAGTGAAACAGTAGCACTTCAGGTTGATGGATTTACACAAATAGGCTGTGCCAGGTCTTAACGGCTTTGCTCTGCTTTTCCTCACGCTTTGGTCAGAGGGAATTCTCCGTTGTCCACTGTGTTCATCTGTTCCCTGAGAAAGACCTGGAAAGGTTTCGGTCCGACCCCAAAGAGAATCCCAATGTGCAGACTAAACCCGCATCCCCAGAACACTGAAACACGGGCGTGCGGTACCCACGTGCGGGTGCAAAACAACTCTTAGCAACAAAACAAAACAGAAGAAAAAAGCTTTGGTTTCAGAGCTGAGAGGAGCTGAGCTGGCTTGGAGCATGGGCAGGACGAGCAACGTGGTGGAGATGTAACCCTCCATTCGCTTGTCTGCAAACACGCAGAACTGCTGTGCCCTGGATCGTGCTCCGTGGCCACATGCACCAGGGATCCACTGAATAATCCTGGGGCAAAGTACTGCACAGCTTTGTGCCTCAGTTTTGCCATCTGTAAAATGGTCATTTTCACCTGCAGTGTAAAATACCTGGAGATATGCTCTGGTGAAAAGACATATATGTGAAAAAAAAAAAAAAGTGATGCATCATTATTATCGTGGTGGTTTACAGAAGCTCAGACCAACGGAATATGCATGCATATTTCCACCAAATATTGTTAGGCAGTGAAACAGCATTATCAGGGGAATGAATATTCTTTTGATAAATATTCCCAGTGAGTGGGTCAAAAATGTAAATCGACTTCTATTCAGACAAACTGGGGATTTTTTTTCATGATAAATGGGCTCCTAATTACTCTGCTACAGCCATCTTTGATGGTAATTTTTTTTTTAATGTGAAAAAGAGTGACATTATTAATTTTACCAAAATGCTTGGACGTGGACTCTAGAATCACAGGTGTATAATAAATGTGTACATTTGAGAATGGAGGTACCAAATATAAAAGTAATAATACCAAAATAAAAATGGAAACTGAAATAAACACAGGAATTAATATATTGCATTTATTTCTTTTCTGGGTGCTTTGATCTACATTTGAACTGTGTCTTGGAACACCGGCTTTCCTGGCTTTTCCTAACTTTTGTCACATTCCCGTTATTTTTGCACTATTTGTGTTTGGTGGTTGCATTGGTGAGACAATATCTCGTTTGTTGTGACATATTCAAAACAGTTTTCAGACAGAGGTTCAAAACTCCTCAGTAACTCAGCACTCCAGGAGATAATTCTTGATACAAAGGAAAAGCATTTGGGTGCGTGGGAGAGAAAAAAAAGAAGAAAATCATCTGTCTGGTGTGTGCTTTACTTACCTGTCTGTGCCCATGTCCTCCCCAGATCACGACAGTGTCAGGAGATGAGTTCCTCTTCCAGTCGGATATCGACTTTCTCATATTGGATTGGTTCCACGCTATCAAAAATGCGATTGACAGATTGGTATGTATTTGTTTTGGCTGTTACCTTTATTAATTAAGATGTAGCAATTTCAACTTCATTTGCTTAGGCATCTCTACAGGTTTGAGGCAGTCAGCAGCTAGTTAGACATTCCTCTCTCTGAAGGAGATAAAAATATGTATGCAAATCTACTAAGAAATGTCAGATAAACAAGGTTGTTGAACAAAAATGTCATTTGATTCTTGCCTCGAAACGGAGCGCTACATTTATTTCTCTGAAATAACAAGGACATTGGTTTGCTGAGGGTTGTAAAAGCACACAAGCACTTAATAACTAATGAATTTTTGCATTTTCTGTTTATGCAGCCTACAGTATATAATCTTCAATAGAACTATTAATACGTTTGAGCCTTTTATGAATTTTTCTATTACTTATTCACAAGAATAACGCTAGCAAATAATATTCCTTTGTAACTGATTGCTGTTATTCTCCCAGGAAGGCTGGGGGTTTTCTACTAGAAGTAAGAAGGGCTGCGTTTTATTAAAACAGTTTTTAATTACAAAACCAGATTCAGCTGTAGTTTTTTCTTTCTTTTTTGCCACTCTCGGTGCAAATTCTAAATGTCTTCCTCCTATCCCTGCCTGATCCAAAAGCATATTTTTTTTGAGAGCACTGACTTTCCTTGTTCACTGCAGAATCCTGCGAGAGAAAAATATCCCCATTTCTTGCATTTTTCAGAGGTTTTGCTGCGATGGAATTGGCAGAGGGGGCAGAGGCAGCCTCTTTGAAAGGGTTAACCTGCACACGGCTACTGTTCCCTTAAAGAGCTACAAACATATTACCCCGAGGCTATAATCAGCCAAGGAAAGTTTGATCTGATGATGTATGTCTTCATATTGTGCATTTCATTGGGTGTGTGAGGATGTTGATGCCCTACTGAAGATTTTGGGGTGGAGTTTTCCATGGACAACACTTTTTTTTTTTTTTTCCCTTCCCTCCCCCCGCACGTTATTCAGCTAAACATCTAATAGACTTGATTAATTTCTGTAGCGGAACCCAGGTAATGCCGCGGCCCCGGCAGCTCTGGGCGAGCAGCGAACCGCCGCCGCAGCGGCCGGCGGGGCACCCCTGGGACGCGGTTCGGGTACCGCTCGCGGGGCAGGGCTTGTCCCGGCGGAGGTTCGACAGGATGCCACCACGAAGCGCTCGGTGACCGTCTCATACGTGTCATTTATTTCCGTTTTTACACCTTTGAATGGGTGTGTAAAGCCTTGCAGCTTTCCAGGCTGTCGGGACGGCTAAATCTCACCTGACCGCACGTCAGGGGAAGAGATATGTGGTTAAGCAAAAGATAATTTTCATCTTTCTTTCCTTTCTTCTTTTTCTTTTTTTTTCTAAAGAACTGGGACCGTTAATCGTCCCTAATTGTCACTTTGTATGCCAGGGAATTAGAACAAGAGAGAAGTGCCCCCCTCTTTCCTAAGCTTAGACCAGCAGAATTCAACTCCAAATTTGTAAGGATGTTTGAAACAATTATGTTTGCAAGAATATTTACTGTAACTATCTAAACCAGAAAGGCAATTTAAACAACCTTCCTCTTTCCAATCATTGGAAGTAGCCTGCAATGTGGAAATAATTTTGGTCTCTAAAGCCTAAAGAAGTAGGCCTTTTGTTTTCCTCACTTAAACGGGAATTTATCTCAGAAATTAAGATCAGTCTGTCAGGGCCATAAAAGCTCTGCCATATGAGAAATTTTGCATTACACTTTCCTCAAATTATATACTCACTGCATCATTTGCTGTGTGTGTCTGTTAGCTTCTGATTCTGTACTGGCATTTTGTAATCTCTTGCTTCATTCTTACAAGCAATAATTTTATTAAAAGCATACACATATGTGTACATATATATATTCTCTCCCCAGCCAAAAGAAAGGAGTTGTACATCGAGAAATTTGGAGTTCAAACTCAGAAGATCCTCCAGCATCGAATTACTGAATAGCTTAGACACTGAATCCAAAGAACCAAAACCTGAACACAGAAAATCTTTAAGTAAGGCTTTTTTATTTTCTGATTTGTTTCTTTTTGTTTTTTTTTTCTTTCCTGTTTAAATAACTATGCCATTACAGGGTAAGATAACTTTTATTACATACAGAATGTAAGGAAGATCACTGAGAATCTTAAAGCTGAATGTGTTCTGTGCTGATATACATAACTTGCATTTAAGTAAAGACAGTTACTAGCTCCACACTGTTAAAGGGTGACATTCTCTCCTAAGCAAAATAAATTTGTTTAGGAGCAAGGACATTTATTCAAGCCATTTATTTTAAAAAATAAGCAACATGAGTCCTATGCTAATGGTCTGTTGCAGTTGCTTTGTTTCCATTTTAGTAAAATACCTCAAATTGCCAGAGTAATTTTGTCTGTTGTATATTTATACACTGAATTGCTGAAAGACCTGACATATCCTCTGTAGCCGACAATCGGCGAAATATCTATAATTTTATAGAAGGTGAATTCCAGAGATCGAGGCTGAATTTTGTCAGTGTGATTAGAAAAGAAAGTGATCTAAAACTAGCAGGGATGTGCTTTACTCCACTGAGACTTTCCTTTTCCTTGTCCAGTTTGTGCTGAGATCCACTTGATGTTGTGGGCAGCAGGCGCTGGAGCTGGTGGTGACCCTGAATCACTCACTCAACATTTTTTTAATGTCGTCTTCTCTCTTGAATCTATGTTTTTTCTTCTTTGTTTGGCAGGAGATTCACATACTGCTTCTCACGTAAGCGCCGTGACCGCTTTACACTCGCATGCCTATACGAGTACCTATAGGTACTACAGTGCTGTGTAGGAATTTGCCTGCACCCATGGCAGCGCAGGATCAAAGCCTTGGATGTTAAGACAAGACTTGCATTAAAAAGGCCCAACATAGCTATTTTTAATGACATTTATCCACGCAATCATAAGTATACACACACACGCTTGTGCGCGTCCACGCACGAGTACAGAGATTCATTAAACAGTCTCTTTTTGCAGACCAGAGCTTTTTGTTGTCCTTTTCCTGTTATCTTGGAGATTTGGGTTTTTTTAAAGTTTTTCTTTCTGCTATAAAATATAAAGTAGCCTGAATGTAGCTTGTGAAAAATTGTCCCAATATCTTTGTACTGTGTATTGCATTGCATTTCTCAGAGGAGGGAAAATGAGACTGAGAGCATGGTAAGTTTTGAGAGCCTGATTCTGCTCTTATTGTAGCTAATAGTAAAATGCCCATAAACCGTCTCAGCACTCAGGGAATTTTTATTTATTTATTTAGACTTCTCACATATCTTGAAATGATAATTTGTCAGACAAAAAAGAAAAAGTGAATATGAGCAGTGACAGAGACTTAGCTTACGTTTCTTTTCAAGCCTTAGAGAATCCTGAATAACCCTGGTTTTGTTAAAGGCTATTTAAGCTCTTAAAAAATGTGAAAATATCTGCTGTGAAATCTCACCGAACTGAAGCTTGCATTTAAACACTGTAGATTGGATTGCTTCTAAAATATGTATTCAGAACTTTTTTTTGGCCCCTTGAGATCAAGCAATTATGTGGAATTAGAAAAAATCATATTATTCACTTACTTATTAGTAGTCTAAGCACAAACTGTATTGTCAGTTTTCTGCCTTTGGCTTTCTGTGCCCTTAATGTTCACACAAGTATCGTAGCCAGAATTATCGGCAGCTAGAGCCAAAATTGCTTTAAAAAGGCATGAGAACTGGTAATGACACATTGTTAGCAGTTAACAGGTGGTCGTTTCATTGTCCAGTTTGACTGCAGAGCTCAGAGAAGATATGTGCAATATCTGCAAGTGTGTTTGTAAAGTTCTTACAAAGTTTAACGATTTTATAATTTTACAGTGCTCATATTGTTGACTACTGCCAATGCTAAATCCAAACAAAGGAGATTTTTTGAAGATGGCTTAAAACTCCTCCTGCTTAATATGGAAGATGAGCAACTGATGTGTTAGCAGGCCCCCGCCCTCCCAATAATCTTTAACGAAATTTTCAGACAGTTCAGGCTCATTTGTGTTTAGTTTCTCTACATTGTAAAGGCTGCGAAAAATGGCCAGTTTTGGATTTCGTACTGCTGGGTCACTGAGGTTTTTTAGCAGCACAAGTATTTAAAGGACAGGTATATACTAACCAAATTATTCCAGAAATTTGCTCTTTAATTTAAAACTGGGGAGACTGCCCCTAGAGACTTAGTAGCAGGAATTTGGTTTTTATGTTTAATCCTAATTGCTTCTTCTTACACGACAAGGACAAATGGTAATTCTCAGTTATGCTTTTTGAGCTGTAGACACTAATTTCGTTGAAGATTGGGCTCAAACTGCCAGGCTCAATTTCCAAAGTTCACAGAGTGTCTGTCTTCTTGGTCACGCAGCTTTTCAGTGGCTTCTCATCCAGTTTGGATTCAACTCATGTTCTAATTGAAGTTTTCTTGAGCTAAGAAGAAACCAAGGATGGTCTTGGGGAACATTACCAAAATATGTAAAACTGTGATCCTGCTCTTAAATACATGTAAAGAGGTCACTCTTTGTTTTATGAGGCCAGCTATTTCACTGATTTAATATATGCAGCTAATGTTCGGTCAGAAGGAATATGTTTTTCACCCTAGTGCCTTCCTCATTAGAAGATGCATACATTTGGTGCAAAGAAATGTCCTTGCAGCACCACTCCTTTGTATGTAAGTGTTGTTCTAAACCGATAATTTTTAAAATTCATGGCAGACTTCATAATTTCCAAGTAATTTTGTTATCTTTCAAACTGAAGGTTTTGGTTTTCTTCCTAAGGTGGCCAAAAAACCGTCCTAATTAGTACCAGTTATAACTGGCTGTGCTGGTAGGTGGCCTGCCACGTTAATTTTATACCACATGGAACCAGGTACCTGCATTAGACTCAGAGCAGAGATGCTGTCATGGCACTTGGAAGGTAGGGCTGTGCATTGCAAGGTTCCCAGAAATTGTTCAGCTCTCCAAAAACCAAGAGACCTTACCTTGTGTAGGGCCTACAGGAGCAGTCAGGACAGTCATGTTGTAGGCAATGAAGCCAACTCCACGCTCTCTGCTAAGCTCAGCGTTGCTTTTTCCGCCCGTGGTCACTTTGCGGTTTGCAGTTTGGCCATCATCCGGGAATATCGGCACTCAGGAGTGACCTCTTGTGGAAAAGCGTGGGCTGGAGTCGCTATTGATTGTTGGAGGGGATCAATTCTCCTTCTACTCCCCCTTTTCTGGTTGGAAACAAACGGCTTCGTAGTAGGAAGAGTGCCCTTTGGCTACCGTATCAATCTGAGGGCTGCTCTTGTCAAAATGCACAATCACAAGCTTGATAATGCAATCCATTCCCAAAGCACTATATTTCCAACCTGTTCTCCATCATTTCCTTATGGCGTCACATTTACTCAGTTCATCACATTCTTATTAATATTTTAGGTTTCCTTGAAAGTGATGGAATTCTATTTTTATTACAAAAGCAACAAGAATAAATACTAATTGTTGTCAGTTATTTCCTTATGTAGTGGGAACAGTAATCTGTTCCTCAGCTTTAGGTTGCCAAAGCAAAATAATTAAATATTTTAGACATTTAAAAAATCTGTGATATTAGATAAATGCAATTTGATCTCCTTGTTTGCCACATAAAAGCTGGAACTGCCTGAATTGATAAGATTGAATTGCATTATTTTTATTGTTTCTACTCGCATATTTTTCTTATCTTCAAGAACACTTTACTTAAAACCCGGTGGTTAGTCATGCAGCCCAGCAACGGATCCTGGAAAATCTCCTCCATATTTGAATTCCAGCTTGAGGTGCCACAACTAGAGCATCAAGATTTTAAAAAAATATAAAAATATATATATATATCTTTGTGAAAAGACAAGTCTTGATGGGCTGTACAGTGTTGTTGCTATTCGTGATCACTTTAGTGCCTCAATAAGGGTAGTCGGGGATGCGGGCGTCATTGTGCCAGACACAATGCGACACCGAAGTAAGACAATTCCAGCTCCCAGCCTGAATAGGACAAGTTGCAACAGGTGGAAAAAGCAGACGAAAGCGGGGGGGGAAGGAAAAGTTGAGAGCAAAGCCAACATGTCATGCATATTAAACAGCAGGCTTGGGATTCCTTTCCGATCTTCGTTAGGATCGGGGTCTCAGCCCCAGCGCCCTGGCCACCGGCCAACTCCAATCATGATATTTTGCTTACCTAAATTCCTCCTGCACTGTCAAGAGAAAGCACGGCCCTTCGTAGCCCCAAAGGGCCACGCGTTTGGCTCTGTGCCGCCGCTGCCCTCGCACGCGTCCCCGGGGCACGGCCGCAGGCCAGCGTCCGGGAATATGCCGCCTCGCGGCTTTTTAATCAAGAAAAAATTAATAACCTCTGGATCATAATTTTGATTTGCCTTCAGAGGTGTTTGCTACAAATTCATCTGGGCTCTGAAATCTGCTTTGGTTTCTTAAAAGATACAGCTGAAGTCAGGCAGCCTGTCCCTAGTGTTTAGCCCAGGACTGTGCGTGTGCTTTAAAATTGCCCAAAGTCGCTTTTCTCGTTTCACTCACTTCTCTTCACTTCAGAAGGCTAAGTTTTGAAATTCGAAGCGTGGCATGTAAATATTCCTAAGTAATTGCTAAAACCATCCAAAATAATCTCTGAATGCAGTTTGTTAGATAATTAAGACTGTACAATGTGTCTGGGGGGGAAACCAGCAGCAGAAACCCGTTTTGTTCTCTCAGTGGACGTGATGGAAGAGCTGGAGAAGTCAGAGGAGCTTTAACCCTATCTGGCTCTGCATGGTGCTTGCTCCTTCCCTGGCTAAAGCTTCTTCCGAGGGCTCGCTCGAGCGTTTAAAGTTTGTCCCCGCACACGACTGGATATTTCTGCGGCTAACACCGCCTCGCCGAGGCTATTGTTTCTCTGCAGAGGGAAGGGATGGTTACCGAGGCACAAACACACGTACTTACACGGCTTCAGCTGCGTAAGAGCAGGAGAAAAAAAACCCAGAAACTTATTTTGTTGAATTAGAGTTCCTAGAAAAAGGCCACCTAATTACAGGCAGTGCTGGGAGAGGAGCCGCTGTGATTTTTCTCTCTTCCTTTCTCACACGTGAAGAGGCCGGTAGCTTGGGAGACGTATCCTGGGATGCACTGAGAGGTTTCACTAGCTCAGCCAAACTTGACGAGGGCCGGATTCTGCGGTAGCGAGCGGGGTCCTTCACCCACATAGGGTTACTTCTGTGATACGGGGGCTAATTATAGCGGCAGAAGTGGGAAATCACTCCATTTCTTTGTTAGCTCTGATGAGGTCTGAATTCTTTCCCCTTCCCAGCCCGTTTATTTTAGTTAGATGTGAAGTTCAAAGCCAAATGGATGCTATTTAGGGAGTATTATTACACTGCAATGTTAGCATTATGTGTAGGTCAGTTTTATTACTTTTAATAAAACCAAGAAATATAAAGCAGTAATGTATATTAGTGCAGCATTACCAAAGACAACAATTAAAACAGAAAGCAAAATGAAAACTATATGCAAATACACAGCTTCCTACTGCAATGTTAATTTTATCACTCTACAGCTTGTATGTTTGTGGCATTTATTTTTATTGTATCAAGAGGAATGTAGTCAGCTTCAGACACTGAAAAAGGCCCACAAAAAGAAAATGCAGCACACTGTTTATGGAGGGCGGGAGCATTCATTTGGACTATTGGAACTAAACTTATTTTTTTGACATATTTTTACTCTCATGTTTCTCTGCAACAATTATAGGTATGCTCTTTTCTTAAAGCCTAGAAAAACACCGACTCAGCAACAAAGAAGTAATAATATTGGCATTTTGGACACAAAACATGCCAAATTCAGAAACAAACTGTGTCACTCCCACTGATAATAGGAGATTATGTTGCACCCAAAATCACAACTGGCTGTGACTAGTTCTCATAAAAAAAAGGATTTTTCCTGGATTTTAATATCCTGTTTCCATCAATTATAATATAATGTTTCCTTAATTCTTTGTTTTATTTCTATTTCACTTTCCAAAATCCTTCCACAGTTTACTATTTGGGTTGAAAAAGCATATTTTTAAATTGGGCATAACCAACTTCCATATAAACGTTTGGCAGGGAAATCAGTGCATGTTCACTTAATTCATTTTTATTGAACCAAGTCCAGAATTTTAGTCAGGAAAAAGTTAGATATTAATCATATCTGAGCAGGATCATTAAATTTTCCTTTACCTACTAGAACAGCAGGGTCATTATAGAACCATGAGAAGTTAGCTCACTTATTAATCTTTACAATTACATAAAAGTGATCATTTTTATAGTACTTAAGAGTAGCTCTTACCCATTACATGAAGAGTATGTGGGAATATTACAATATTATATAGTGTATTATTATAGATGTGACCTGTGACTCATTGGTCTGCTCACTGACACACAACCCTCTGGAAAAGTTATCTGTTTGAGCTTGGATAATCTTTAATTGTTTCATATTCCTTGTGCTCATTTACGGGGCCTACTAGTAAATAGAGAGCTAGTCACTGTGTTATTAATTACCTCATTATTACTTAATTATCACTATTGCATACTTCATTGTTATGGAGAATTATATCATAAAAGAAGGTATTTTATACTGCCCACCACGGTTAAGTATGAATGACAGTGATAGCTAATGTAAGATTGAGTTAGTTAAAGAGAATCAATCAGAAATCCTCACTATAGATTACTATCCGGTTTCTTCTGCTTTTTCCAGCAAACGCTTCTCATCTTTGACTTTGAAACCCAACAGTTGAAACTGGGTTCTTGTTTCAGTGGACTAATCCCCTTTCATAAATCATGTTCAAGTGCTGAAATAATTTGCACATCGTTTAAAGAGTATTTGCTTTGAAACATTCACCTCAAGCCCTTTTGTATATCCTTTCTCTCTAAAGATTTGTCGTATTTGTTTTGTTCTCTGAGGTATAAAAGACCTGGGTAAACTTTATTGCTGTTGTTTCAAGACTAATGAAATAGAATGCATATTTATTCAACTGGGACTGAAAGGAGCTTTAGTAAAGACGATCATACATACGACCCTTGGGAATGTTATAATACAAAATGTCTGTCTTAAAATCTCTTTAGGTTTGTTCAAAACACTATTGAAGGACTTAAGTTTAAAGAAAAAAAAAAGAGGGGGTTTACAAATCCATATTTCTTCTTTGTTCCAAAGAAGAGAGAGACACCATGTATTTTTCTTAGCAAAATAAACTCCTACATGTGCACACAAGATGAATTTGATATGGGGGCAAGTAGAGACTGGATAGTCATGATTACTCTAAGTTTTTTCCTACTGAACTGCATATATTGACACTGTGTTCAAGAAAACTCCATTTTGGAGAAATGTACAGCGGTTGTTTCAAACTGACACTTGCTTCCGAAAAAGCATTCGCAATGAAATCATGAGCATTTTAGGTATTACTGGAGTCACGCAGTTGTGCCCTTTCCCTGTATTGCACGTGAGGTCGGATATGAGGAAAAGATGTATGTTCTGCCGCTATCCCTTTTAAGCCCACCTGACCACCATGGCTTGCACCGGTGTGGCGCAGCCTCTTAAGTCCTTACTAAGTAGATGTTGGTTTACATATAGGAAGTAAAACTAAAGTTTTCTGTATATTGTGCAAAATATCATGATTTTTACAGTTTGAAGCAATAGACAATGCAGGCAGTTACAACCGCTTGACTGTCCATCACCTGTGTTGTCAGTATATCTCCATTTTTGTACATCTCTGTATTTTGCCTCCACGGGGAAAAAATACAGGCTGACAAGTGATACCACCTAAATAGATGCAGGCATTTTCACTGCAACGGGAAATATTTTAGCCTACTGCCTTTGGAGAGAGGTCAGAATTAGCACAAGTGAGGAGGACCTGCTGAGTTTTGTTCTTTGGGAAGGAAGAGCCAGCACAGCTTTCCATCAGTGCTCTGAGCCTAATACTGAAGCCTCTTATGGTAATTATTGAAATGACAACCCTGATTGCGAGTTTGTAGCCAGAAAAATGGTTCTCAGACTACACTGTATTCTGAGGTCTCACTACTATTTATATCTAATCCAGATGCAATCCTCATGGTACTTCGGGAGGAATGTGACAGAAATAAAGAGGTTTTTAGGTTGTAAAAGTCTAAATTAAGCTCAATTAGAGAGACCGTAAATCAGGCTTTAGACAAGAATACCTGCTGCCCAGACTCACCTTTTTTCCCGTGGTGAAATCATGTAAATGTTTGAACCTTCCAGGCTGGAGGAGGTATTTAATTTAAATTATGACCTCCAACCCCAAATATTTAAAGACCAACTTAATGGATGAAAGCATGGTACTGTCTCCTGTACAGGGCATATTTACACTTTAAAAAGGAGTGTGCTTCATAGGATCTCCTGTTTGTTCCACCAGCTGCCTGCTGACGTGCCAAAGAGATCTTTGCCTCTGAAAGCCAAAGGGTGGAATACCATTGAAGGGTTAAATGCTGTATTGTTTCTCAATTAAGTAAACGATTCCAACTAGCTAGCTTTAAATATTGATGATGAAGAGAAGGCTATGATATATTAGCAGCTCCCCTCACTACCACCAAGGATATTTGGCTCCGTTTAATTAATTCCATCGGCCATTGTCTTAAGTGTGCCCAGGATTCACCCAAGAGGAATTCACTTGCGTTACTGTTGTCGAAAAGTGTAACATAGCATTATCTGCCTCAGACAGACTTTATGTAGCATTGAATGAATTCCCCAGTTCTTGAAAACAACTACCTCATTTGATTCCTTTCATAATTAATGAAATTCTGTAGTAATGCTTTTGCCCCTCCGCTCATGCTGGAAGAATGTTCCAAAACTTCAGTTTTCAAGCTGAAAGCATTCTAATTTTCAGCCTAAATGGACTTGTGGTACGAATGTGTTCTTGCATCAGTATTTCGCTAGCTCTTTAGTTTCAACAGTTCCTTTCTGTCTCAGGTGTACCACCCCAAATAGAGTTACAGACAGCAGTCTTATTCCTTCTCCTGCTTGGTTTGGTAGAGTAAGTCAGCCAAGATCTGTAGTCATCTTTCCTATGATAGACTACTGCTCTTTTTACTTACCATCTCGAATATCCCTTTTCTGAGTCTGCCCCTGTTTCAGTCCCTATTTCTTGCACATGGATATTCAAGGCAAGGTCTTCCCACAGCGTGTGAAGTGGAATTCACTCTTCCATATAGAAATGGCTCAGCCGATACAGCCTAGGGATTGTATTTTTCTGTTTCATGGTCACTTTTTTAGAGCTAAAAAGTAAACAATCAGAACATTTAAGCTGTCATTTAATCTTTTGTAACTGACACGTTCTCCATGAAAACCAAAGGATAAGCCTGCCTTAAGCCTTTCTAAAGCACGTAAAATGTGTTCCTACATGTGATAACAGTTTTCGTAATTAATGTTTGAGGTGATCAATTTATACAGAAAAGTAACATTCTTATAAAACTGGGCAACTCTCTTCAAACCGCACATTTAGAATAAATGAAATAAAAACCATTTAAAATACTCCAGTGTTAGTACACTTGGAAAAAAAAAAAAACAACTTGGAAAGAAAAGGGCTTATCATCATGAAATTCATGAAGACATCTTGTCCAGAACACAGAAATAGTTTTAAAACCATACAGGTATGAAACCCTGATAGAGAGAGTATGTCTCTGCATGTAAAGCTTTATAGTTCATATATGTTGCAAGCGCATAGTGATAGTACGTTTTATAAGCACTTTTGCTGAAGAAGGTTATACTCCAGTCCACGGACCCAGAGCCTAAGGGAAGGTGGCCAGATGTAGGCAGGTCGTAAAAGGAGAGCAGCCAGATGCAGATTTGATCATTTGCCATTTAGCAGGCTTTGAGGTACAAAAATATAAATCAGGGCAAGTTAACCTTTAGCTTGGTGTGTATCTATAATAAAAGACTTCATTCAAGGTGCAGGAACATGTGGCTTGCGTCCACATCGCTCCATGCTCATTCTTTCTAGGACAGACTGGCTAACTCCTAACCAGATAAAGCTTTTCCTCAGAACTTCTTTGGTCGCCTTGTGATGCCTGGTGTTGTTAATGTGTGTGTGTGTGTGTCTGACCTAAACTGATGGTTATATGTATCCCACCAGCCTGGCGTTTTTAAAACATTGTGGTGAATGCGTCTGATATGTAAACATGGATTATTATGCTTAAAGGTAAAGTGTCTTCTGGGATAAAAGTTAAAGGACAGGGTAAAGCAGAGGCAAAGAAACTTGGTGCTGTCTTGGCCATAATACCTTTTGGGATGAGTCTCTGGAGTAAACTGGCTCCTGAACAGCACCCAGATTTTCTCTGGAGAAGAGGTATCTGGAAGGACCAGAACATTGACTAAAAATTAAGTAGTGCAGGAGATGATCTCGAGATCACACTTTGACTTTCTTAAGAGATGTAGATACATTCATTTAAATCAAAGTCTTTGTCTCATTGCTATGGTTTCCAAGAAGTTAAGAAGTTCTGTTCCTGCAAAAATAAGCTTTATATATATTTTTGTGTGAAAACACCCATATAGTATCTTTCTTGTCTAGGTAAAATGAAAGATGATTATTTTACTGTGCTGTAATGTTCCTCCCTTCCTTTCTTCATATGAAGGTATTTCAGTTGACGTGTTTGAATGAAAATCAAAAGGTAGCACTAAAAACTGATGAAGAAATAATAAAAATACTGTAATTGCTGAATTGTTGTACAACATTATCCGAAGATCATGTGATGGATCAGGGGTAGTACTGATATTAAGGCACAATTGCAAACAGTGGGATACTTTTATTGTTGCAACTTTGCTCTTAATGTAAGTTACACATCAGTAATTTCTGAACTGAAAGTTTAATCTTGCTTAAAAAATCTTTTGCTAGGTTTCAGATTTGAGGTATCCGATAGTTTGCATTTGGGGTTCAGTTATGAGAAAAGTAAATTTTTCAGTTAATTGCCCGAGTGGCTTGATGGATGGAGACAGAAGAAAAGGTGAGGGACAGGCTTAGGAAGAGAGGAATCAAGATGGTGACATGGGGAAAGGGAAAGAAACTGAGCGGATCCTGAAGCGTGCCATTGGTTTGCTGCATTGTTTTTCTGAATTTTGCTTTCGTATGGGGTACTGTAGCAGACATTTTGTTCTGCATGAGAAACAGTGCCAGGCAGGACACAGCAGTGGTCTCATCTCATCTGGTACACTTTTTAAAAATCATTTGCTATTCGTGAATGCTAGGATGGAGAGCATTCTTTTATTATATTATATTATATTTTGTATATATACTTTTGGATATTATACTTTTGTATATTATACAAAATTATATTTTGTTATACTTTTGGATATTAATAACCCACAATGAAAACGTTCTTTGAAAACACATCTTTTATTTTGCGGGTTTTAGTCCATAAAACTAAGTTAGCAGAATTCACCTTTTCCAAACAGTTATTTACTTGAAATTCATCTGTAGCTGTCCCTGTTCAAGTTGCAGGTCATTCATAATAACAAAGCCTTCTAACTCTGTCACCAAATATTCATAATGTCTTTAAAATACTCAGCTAGATAATGGTGCCCAGGATCTGGACAGCAAGACTTCAAAAGATAAGAGTCCTCTGATCTCCAGTTTCCTTACTCTCTCTAAGCTTGGAAGGTTCCAACTATCAAGCGTAGATTAAGTTTTATTGGTTGATAGTCTAATTGCACTTATATTATCTTTCCCCTTAATATTATTTTCTTTTCTCTGTATTGGATTTCATCCAAATATTACTACTTCCATGAAGCAGTTTTCTGAAAATGTTTTTCTTTTGCTTTGATGCTTAACTGCTTAACACGTGGGTGCTGCAATAAGGTGTTGGTTCCTGATAATAGTTTTCCTTCTGTAAGAAAAAGTTTCCACAGTCTTCTGTGCTTTGCTTATATTTGATAGAGCTCTTCGGTTGAGGTTTTTCATGGACAAGATAAGGTTTGGTTAAACATCTGAACTTTTGAATGTTTATCTGAACTAGATTTGACCTCTAAATTTGTCCATCATTAGTTATTTTGCTTTTCTTTTTAGAGACTAAATTATGCTATTAAATATGTTCTAAAGTAGGTTAAGTCCCTGTGCAGTTTGTCAGCTGGAACATTAATTTTAAAGCTAAAACAGTCTTCTATTGTATCTTTTTAACATTTTGTCTGAGTTTTAACCACGGCTGGTCAAACATAGGGTCAGTGCACCCATGCAAACCCCACATGTAGCTGATTGAAGTGTCTCAAAGTTGCTGTGATGACTGACCTGATTTTATTTCAGGAAAAGATTGTGATATATAGTAATTTGCCTGCTCAGGCAGCTTGTTCCAGCGCAGCTGCGCTGGAAACTGGATGAAGTACTAAATGTCACCGCATGCCCTGCAGTGTCTCTGGAGGTCTCCCCCTCCAAAACCCTACACAAGTGGCTGGTGGACTTGGGGCCCCAGCTACCTGCTGCAGCAAAGCCGTTGCACTAGCAGCGTAGGACACGCTCATTTCTGGGCTCCCAGCTACTCGTGCCTTTAGCTGACCATATCTGCGTGTCCTCTTTGGACTCATGTCTTAACTGTGCCAACCCAGTGCTTGCCCTCATGATGAGAAGAAGCTACCAGCACATTGTAGGGAGAGTGGCTGGGTGCTGCAGAAAGCCAGACGAGATGTTCCCAGACCACCTGTCACCTTAGCCAAAGCTGTGCTTGGTAGCATCAGGGAGAGAGGGTAACGTATAGTTTCTACCTGTTGTTACACAACTGAACTGTAGGACCTGATCTTTATTGGAAGACCAAGTTCTGATAAAGTCAGTGCTAAAAACACCCACACCTTACTTAAGAAACATGCTGGCCTCAGAGCTTTCAGGTAAGCAGTCCAATATACAACATAAAATATTACAACATAATACATGGTTAAATATACCAGCAGCTTCGTTCTGATTTCCTTTTCCTCCTGTAATTACACCGTCCCAGCCCAAGAAAGAAGCTGACCCATGGCGTATCTCACAAGGCACCTTCTCCCACTAGCAGCCTCCGTAGGGCGGGCTCACGCAAAAGCTATAGCCCCCATTTGGTTTGCTTCATGTTTTTATGTTTATTTTATACAGATCATAAAGCACCTTTAGTGGAAGTCTTTCCTGTGTCCTCACACAGCAATCCTGACACTACCTTGTAAGCAACGGGCTGTAACTGCTGAAACGTTTGAAAATCAATTATGTTTTAACAAGTAGAAATAATTTCTATAGAGACATAAAATGAAGTTGATGGCAATAAAGGTCACTTTGCCTAAGGTTTACATTTATGTGAATATAGATGTTGGAGATTGTTACCAGAACTTTCACAGAAGGTAAGAAGTAAAAAGGATTCTTAAATCTGTTGACTTAACTCTTTTTAAAAATGAGCTTGTGGGTGATCTTTTGTTCAGTTATACTTACTCTAATGATTTAATTGAGGTAGAGATAATTTCATAAAGTCGACATATAAACAGAGTACAGCAAATGGATTTCAGATTTATGGCTAGATATTTTTTGATTACTTTAAAGATAATGGGTGTGCCTTTCTCCTTCATAAAATATCACATCTACATTCACTGGAAAGTGCTAAACTGACCATATTAGAAGAGAAAAGTATACTGGAACTTGTGGTTTGAAACAACAAATATACAGATGAATGTCACTACTGTTTGTCATTGGAAATAAACAATTTTAACATGTTGGTTTTCATAATTTATGCACTAGAAATTAATTTTATGAGAAGCATTGAAAGTTCACAATGGGTAAAAAATATAAGGTTATGAATATAATTGGAGGCTGAGTGCAATGGAAATATAATGAAATTTTAACATAATTTACTTTTTAATTTTAGAAATACAAAATATAATTGATAAGAGTCTCAATAAAAGAAAATTCTGTGGTATGATATTCTTTCTGGAAAGGTCCCATAAGATTGGACTTGAATGAAAGATTCAACAAGGTATCCGAGTGCATGTGTAAATTTAAATAAATGAATCATTTGTGTGACTCTTAAAAAGGGTGATATAAATACAGCAATGCCAAATCCCCCTTGTTCTTTACAGCTAATTAGTTTGTTTTCCAATGCATAAGGCAGAATTATGTGTAGGTTTTGAAGTCAAAATTTCACACGTGGCCAGCAGTACCCAGCCATTTATATGGGCTTTCTTTCAGCTTAACAGTCTATCTGGTGCTCCTGGTAGAAAAAGGAACCATGTAATTTTCTTGTCCTTTTGTCTGAGCAGTTCAATATAAGTGATGACTAGTCATATCATTTGCAAGAGGTTGTAAAGGGTTTTTTTAGATTAACTCAGTCAGGAGGTAAGCTTAAAGACTTGAAAGTTATTGACATATATGCCACAACAGACAAAACCAAACAGGACTCCGTATTCGAAACAATCCTGAATGCATACTTGTTGTATACTACTTGTTCAGCTCGATCTGGAGGTAGTCTTCAGTTCCTTTCTCTGTCTTCCTCAAGCTTTACTTGCATGTTTGTTTTCTTTTTGTATGATATACCTCAACTTCAGAAGTCATTAACTCAAATACTGCCTTTTTTTTCCTCTGTGACTACCATATTTCGTATGAGTGGGATGAAACTGTATGGCTGAAAACACTGGAACAGGCAGCACTGAGCCACGCAGGTGGTGAAGGGCAGGGCCACTCTTCAGCTCCTGTATGTTAGACCGTCCAAGTCATTGAGTATTTTCCTGGGAATTTTAGCAAGCCTTTCTAAAGGGCAGAAGCACACCAAATGCCAAAAGCACCTCCGTCGCACTCCTGACTTCTGCCCGTACCCATCTGTAGCTGGGTCACTCCGCACCCGCAGGTTTACAGAAAGCGGCTATTGAAGGAGGCTCGAGGGCCAATGAGCCCTCGGTGGCCCGTGCCCATACAAAACTGCCCTCCCGGCGCAGCGGGGATTAAAGACGGCAGCTTTTTGCAGAGGCTGTGTCAAGAGTCCTCATCCCTGACGTGGACTCGGAGGGTCCAGTTTTCCCTTCCCAAGCCCGCTGTACTCTCCTCCTAGAGCCTGAATAGTCTGACTCTGTGTACTGCAGCAGATTTCATCCAAGTCCCACATGTTTTACATTAGATGAACCTAAACTGGTCATACTGTATGAATAGAACGAACTCATTGATTTCTGGAGTTGTGGTTTTTATATTCAAGTTAAATGTGTATAATGGCATTTCTAATATTGTGACAATACCAAAGAAATTGTGGAAAGAAAGGCTTGGCGTGTCCTGGGTGATCTAGTCCAGTCCCTCCTGTCACAAGGTACCATGTTCTGTGTCCCGTTTCGTAAATTTATTAAGCTTCATCCTAAATTCTTTTAGTTTTTATTTGCCACCATGACTTCTTTGAAAGGGTGTTTTAGAACTTCGTATTATGGCTAGTTTATACTCATTTATTCTTGTGCCAACATTGTTCTTCAGTTTAAACAGCTCTTCTCCCTCCCTGCTGTCCTCTGCTCGTCTCCTGCTCCTTTTCCCACCCCCACCAGCAAATTCGTAGAGAACAATCACAGCCTTTCTCAGCCATTTTCTAGCTGGCCAAACATGCCAAGCTCCCCGTCTGCTTTCGAAAGCTCAGCAGCCCGTTCTCCTGGCGCTTCTCGGGGCCGCTGCCTGCACCTTTCCTGACATGAATTCCCATCTCACACACAGGAGTGCCCAAGGTTGCACACTCATAAGAGTGAAATATTTTGTATTAATTCTTCTCTGGCCCTGCATTGGGTAGGATGAGCTCTAATCTGGTTTCTCCAGCTTCCAGTCTCAAAGTCACTAAGGTTTTCTCTGATATCCTGATTCTTGTCTAAACTGATTCTTGTCTAAACTGATGATGCTTCCCAATCTTGAGTCACCAACAAGTATTTTTTGGATGCTCCTACTTTTTCTGTTGAAGTCATTAATGAAAACACAAAGATCAGTTCCAGGAATATTTAAGGATTTGCGCTGGTAACTTTCCTTCAATACAGTAGTTCTCCTTTCCGCAAAGCTCGTTTTAATACCTTATTTAGTCATTTCACAGTTATTGTTTTAGTTGTCTCCATCTTCTCTAGTTTAACTAATAATTTCCCATTTGGCACCATATCAAATACACAACTGAGGTCCGGATAGATTTAGTTTATTTCATTTTCCTTTTCTAAAAAAACCCATTTATTTTATTAAAGAAAGATATCAGGTTAGTTTGGTATGATCTTCCTTTATAAAACCAATGCGCACTCAGAAACATTGCTTTAACTTTTCTAAATATTTATGGTACAAATACCATTAAGAAAAGCTGTGTGGGGAGTGCCAGTTTGTTTCACAATGTGTGTGGTGATATTTAACACACTCTTCATTTATTTCCATTTATTATTAGTGGGGGACAAAATTTTTTTAAAGTTACATGCATCAGAGCATGATGCGAAATATGAATTATATAGTCATTTTATTGAATCTTTACTGCTAATGAACACAAATTTTACAAAGTGTAATGACACTACTAAGCACTTAAGTTGTTAGGCTGTCATATTACAGAAAAATTATTTGTGCTATATAATCACTGTTTTCTTTTTCCTATTGTTTATTTCTAAGCTTGCTTCATAAACATTTATAAAGGCAGACATACTTGCTTGCTGTGGCAAATAACTGTTTTAAGACCGTAAACCTGACTGACTTCAGGTCCTTTGGTGCCCATGCAAACAAAATCTTCCTAGCATCTCCCGGCCAGTGATACCCATTTTGTTACCTGATGCTGCAGTTCTTGGGTCTAGTAGTCATAAAACCTGTGGTTTTGAAGCTTATCGTAAACAGGGATTAGGGGTAACGCCCGATTCCTGCATTTTCTCCACCAGTCAGTTGTGTGATGCCTTTAAGCAGACCGTTTCCGTCTCTCATTTTGCTTTTGTGCAAAAAGGTGTCGTAATTGTAGCGTGGGGATAACTCATGAGACCTGCCCAGGGATTTCTCTAAGGGATAAAATAGGATGACTGACAAAAGTCTTTAGCTCAATAAAGTAGGTGAAGTGAATTCTTTATCCTTAGTGAACAGACTTTATTGACTCCATCTCAGGGCATCACAAAGGAAAGGAAGGAGGCAGGGACCTGATTTTGTCACTCTCAAAACCTTGGTGCTGGTTGAAAACCTGACCATTTATACAGGCAATAATAAGTGTTGCTCCTTCCTTAAAGAACTAGCGGTAGTTTCACATCCACCGCAGGCCAAAAAAATCTGAAAGGATCCTGAGTTCCAATGAAATAGGACAAAACTTAAAGTCATGAGTCATTAGACGTTCTTAAATGACAGTGTCTCCTGGAATGTAGACATAGTCGTACGCCTCTGCATGTTAAGATATATTTGTTCAGGAGATGAGACACTCAGCAATTAAGCATTCCCATTGCTTGAAATTAATTAATTAACCAATTAATTCCTTTAAATTAATATTTTCACACATATGCAATAGTTCTGCTGTTCAACTGGCACTTTCATTATCCGAAGTCATAGACACCCACTTCTACCTCCCCTTTTGCCATCTCAGCTTGGATTTAGTCCTGCAAGATGCTGCTGAGGACTCTGGATATGAGTCTGTAAAGCACTTAAGAAAATTGCTAGTTTAAGACATCAGAGATCACAGTTAAGTCCATGGATCTGTTCGTATGTATTTTCAGAAAGTTGCAGCTAGGTTTTTGATCAGTGTATTCTGTATTTTGAATGGTCAAGTTTGTCACTTTTAGTATTCCTCGGGAGAAGAATCACTAAATCTCAGCTAATGGGTGTTATCACTACACTCCATTTCTAAGATTTTTGAAATTCTTAGAAATTTGGAATACTCCAAATCTAAGAACTCCTGAAATTTTGAAGTCCTCAAGAGTATTAAAAAAAGAATCACACGATCCAGACTAGTTGTGGGTTTTCCTCCTGCAGAACAAGGCTAATGGAAGAGAAGGTGCTAATGGAAGAGAAGGTACTAATGTAAAGCTATTTGAATCTCTTAATGCCTTATCCACTCTATCTGCTGCTCTTCGTTCTGTCTGAGCCCTTTCCATCCAAATGAATTACATACGATAATTTTGGGTGTTATAATAAACAGATAGGCACCATAATAATGTATTTCAGTTAGGAAGAGGTACTTGGAAGAAATTAGTTTTGCTATACACATGATGTGAGACAATCAATAGTGCTTTAGTCTGACAAGCACTGTCAATATTCATTGTCACAGTTCAGAAAGTCATTAATGGATAGTTCTTCAAAAACCAATGCTTTCAACACACTAGAAGTGTTCAGATATGCTGTACCTGGCAGGAATTAATCACAGGTAAGCCCTTGGGATTATGTATAAACGTTTTGTAAATTAGGAGTGAAATAAAAGTCATTGAAAGGAATGTGAAATCATGTTATATGGAGTTACAAAATCTTGCCAATAAAATATGGGGCTGTTTAGAACATATTAAAACATTTTACTTTCTGAATCATTGAGGCTCTGCCCAGGACATCATACCCAGGAAAACAGTCTGCTAGAAATATATTGTCTAGGTACATGACTTGTGGTTTAGTTTCTCTACTAAATTCACAGAAAGTAGTCACATAAAAATGTTGATCCTTGCCCTGAAAAGGTTAGAGCCTTGCCTGGTCCTTTTAGTTGTGGCCATAACAAAACCCTGGAGAAAGGCTTTTGTAAATTTACCTTGTAAATATGTTATCTACTGCTTATTCCTGCTTAAATTATAATATGTTTGCTCTCATTGCATCATATATACAATTCAGTGCATTAATTTATAGCAAGTAATTCTTCATCTGTAAATCTCAGAACTTCCATTGACTCTGATGGTACTATTTCTGCAGAATGGTGTGATTTGGAGGTAATGTATCAATTCTTTCCTTCCACCTGTCTTCTTGTGTAAAAGCTCTTGTACAAATTTTATTTTGTGGTTTTGCATACTTCTTGGTTTTTATATGTTGCTAGGAATATTAAGGCTAGAGTTGTGGCACCGAATGAGTATTCAGAGGATGTATATAGACCCAAAAAAAGACAGGTCGGTTTTTTCTTGGTGCAATTTTTTTGCAGAGAATTTAGTCTGTCGTTATCCTTCCTAATTTGGCTGATGTTATTACGGTGCTATCCAACATTAAGGGCCAAAGATGTATTCTTTCTTTTATGCCTAATGTTGTGCTTATTACATTTTCTTTTGTACACAATCTGTACTACACTTCCCTAACGCGATAAGCTGTTGTGATTGAATACAGCTTAATTCTAGAACAAGTTATCTGAGGAAAAGATCTTGCAATTTTTTTTTCATGCATCCATTAATACCTTCCCCACCTGTGGGAGAGGTGGGGAATAAATAGAGACCTAATAAAGTGGCCAAATATGCTTTTCTATATCTGAGGGTCCCACATTCCAGCCAAACGTGAAAGTCAGCCGGTGTTCAGGTTATGTCTTTGCTGCTGGATTGAAGTGTCCATGCAGCCACTTGCACAAGCAGAAGAAATTTAGCATCATATTGACCTCTGTTGGGTTCCGCTCTGCGCGTACTGTAAAAGGCCCTGGCACAACAAGACCAAGCATGTGTTTCCTTTTTCCGTCTCAGAAGCTCTTAGTGCAATACAAGAAATACGTAACTGAAGAGTCTGTGCAAGGGGAGGGGAATTATCCTTCTTTCTGTGTTGGTTTTGAAGCATTTGTGTAGAAATGTCAGTGTAAGTATCTTCAGAAATTGCATATATGAGTTTATTCAGTAAAGTGAATCAAATGGCACACCTATGAAGTTTTTGCAAGGGAACGTACAGTAGAACAAGCAGTAGTTTTTATTTCCTATTATTTTATAGTTAGATCCTTGAGTCTCCTATTTTACTTCTGTATGGAACTGCTTTCCACTTTTTTATATTCTTTGAAGTTTGACAGATCTTTTTCATGGAGGATTCTTCTGGTCAAATCCAGAACCTGAAATTTAAAAAGGAAGGTACTCCAAAAAATATTTATTGTGGTTTTTGAGTTTTATAACTACTTTTTTTTTTTCTCTTGGAAGTAACATTTGGTCTTCTTGGTATTTCCAAATCTAATAGCAAAGTCATTTTAATGTGGGGATATCGCGAGAAGAATGGTTTGGCAAGAGAAGGAATACTTCTAAATAAGAACCCAACATTTCTGGCTAAGCTTGGTATTAGAACATGCTATCTAAACCCTTGAATTTCTGGGAGGCTTGGAGTTTCCCTCTGGTGACTCACACATGTTTAATAGAATAAAGTAAGAAATTCATCAAAATTAACTTTGCTGTTGTTTTTAGTTGGGCTCTGTACAGTTCAACATAGAACATACAAAAGTATCCATGACAATAATTGTTCCTACCTCTAGATGTAGTTTTAACACCATAATTGCTGTTTCAGGTTTAAAACTTCTAGCTGGGTTAATGCATCTTTCTACACAGAGGGATCTTTACCCTGCTCTCAAGTCCCCTGTCCCACCATTCACGGTATAACCATGTTCACGTCAGTTAAAATATCTTAACAAATCTGGTGTTTACTTAGAGCAAAAGAGGTAGTTTAAGTGGGCATGAAACACTTCAGAGCCTGCAGAATGGGAAACGTGGCAGGCATCTTACATGACTTCAGAGATGCTTTCACTCCTGCATCATTTGTGCTGGGGAAGCCTCACTGTAAGACAGGAAAAAGCAAACCTAAATATGAATCGCTGTGGACAAAATGACCCTAAGCAACAAGAGAGTCCCCAAACTAAATACAATTCACTTCACTGTTTCAAAGTACCATTAAGATGCAGAATTAGAAACATCCATTTGTTGTTCTTTTTATAGCACAGCCAAGTGACTTGGAATTTTAGCTTGTCCCTGCCAAGGATTGCTCAATTTTGAACAAAAAGTCCTCCACTATAATGTTAAAAAAGCACCAGCCATCAATTGAATGCTAATCTTTATATTCTGTGATACATTACTTCAAGAATGCTACCATTAAAAAATGTGAATTCTATTTTTCATAAGTGATGGATTATCGTACCAAGCTGTGTATTTTCCAGTAAAGTGTCCTTTTATTTGTCCTATGCGATTACTAGTTTGTGGAAGTATGTGTGGGGTCATTTTAGTGCTGTGGGAAAATGGAGAACTCTTCTGTTAAAATCAGTAGTGAAATCAGAAGCAAACTATGCTCTGATCATCATAGGCATGTGTTTAAATATTGCTTTCCTTAATTGGCTATGTTCTATTTACTTAAAATGAACAATTTGGCAAGTTTTTCTCCCTTGACAACAGCAAAGCGTAAACCATTTTATAAGTTTGGCTGTTAAAATCAGATTTGTAATGTAAACCACAATATTCCAGGGTTGTTACTGTTGCTTAACCAGTTTTTTTCGCTTGCCATTGTTTCATAATTGTCCACCTTTAAATATTCTCGTGCTGTTTATAACGTATGCAAAACTTCTTGCTACAAAATAGCCCAATAATATTGACAATAGTTTTCTTTTTGCTCTGTCTCTCTTCCCCTGGTTTCCCTATATGAAGATCACTGCATTGCAGGGGAGAATCAGTCTGGAAGGGGAGGTCAGGGAGCATCTCTGTAACCGCAGCTAAACTATCCAGGGTACGATTTAGAAATCCTCTCAAAGGGACAAGGGACCAATTCCTGCAAGTTCAGCTTGTGGAGAACACTCTGTTTTGGTGGATTTATTTATTTCTTTTCAAGAGAAGATGGAAAGCTATTCTTTCCTCAGAAAGCAGAAGCCACCCCTCCCGCAGCCGGAGGTCCTTGCCGGGGAAGGCTGTACCGCTCTGGCTGCCTCATTTCCCTGCTCAGCGTCTGGGGGAATGGGCAGGGTGAGAGAGCCCAGGACACAGAATAAGGGTTTTTCAAGGGTGGTGAGGCTCAGGTGATTTGTTATGAAAATTTACAAATCTTCTTGTTCGGGGAAAACTTTGGAGAAGGTCTTCCCATGGCATTAGTGCTGCTTCTGGAGCATCCAGCTTTCAGTGTTGAGTTTCTCCTTCCTACTAATACTGCCTATTCCGATAGCTATGATGGTGCCCTGTAAGCACCTCAGCAGAGAAGAAGTTAAATGTATGCCTTTGAAACTTCCTCCAGGGGATTTTGTGCAGCTGGGTTCTATGTCTTTTTGACACAGAGCAGGAATAAATTGAGCTCAAAATGTTTCTCTGTTTGGTAAATGCCTTCATATAATAAAATATAATCATTAGGACAGGAATACTTTTCTTTCCATAAATTAATGCATCTTGCACACATTTCATGGCATATAGCCATGTTTTCTGTAACTGCATTAAGTATATATATAACGCTTAATCCATCTTGGCAAGAGAATTCAGACCTTCACTAGTGGTGTAGCCATCCATCCCTGCTCATAACAAGTAGTATATAGCTAATAGTGCGTAGCACGCTTTGAGTCCAGAGTTTTAGTTGAAAAATCATCCATGTGAAACTTGTGGGGTACGTGAACATTTCATGAGTAAACTGGTCACCATCCAAATACTTACAGGCAATAAATAATACAAGTCCGTGAATAACCAGCAGAGTGAACTCATCGTGTTTGCTCACAGAAGTATTAATCAGATGTTTTGTACTATCCAACCAGCTACACTGCTGACCTACCGCATGATTTTACTGGAGTGGCTATGGCCATTATTTTCAAAGGATGTTTGAGCAGACTACTATTAGTTCAAAAATATCGTTTCACTGAAGCTTTTTCTTGTGATTTCCTTTAGTTTTCAGACTGAACTACAGTGCCTCTGACACAAATGACAGAAACAGAGTTAAAAGCAGATTAAAGAAGTTCATCTCCCGAAGACCCTCCTTGAAAACACTGCAAGAAAAGGGACTTATTAAAGGTGTGTTTGGTCTTACATAATTTTTTTGGAGTAAAAAGTAAAAATTCACAAATTAATCTTTTTCATTCTCAGTTAAATGAATAAGTGTGTGGGACAAATACTCCTTAGATATGGTTTTGTTGCTGTATCTCACAAAATTTATACTGCTGAACTGTAAAGAAAAAATCGACGTATGGTTACATCTATCTCTGTGCTACTTGACTACTGCTTCAAATCTTCTGCTTTGGTGTGCATGTGGTAGAAATCCCTCCACTTAACACAGACAGTCAGCACGCACATCATTGCAAATCAACATGCTGCACAACCCCATTTCTTTTGAAGAAAAGAATATTTATATTTTAGAATCTGAAATAGGAACTTCAGATGCTGTGCTGACTAATATGTTTTCTAGGGTAGGCTGGAATAGTTTCTGCTGTCTTCTCTCATTATTTTTCTAACTTGCCAACAAAATATATTTTTAAAAATTTAAAATACGTGCCAGTGAATAATAAATGCTTTCGATCTGTGACTTTTTCCTACTCCAGTTTCTTGCTAAGTTGGTCAGCCATCACTTTCACATATCCTTAAAAAATTGTTTCTTTGATAAAATGTGTTTGTTAGTTTATCCAAGGAGTAAGTGTTTTGCTAAGAAGCTGGTAGTTAACTTGAAGGCAGTAGCTTTCTGACCACTAATAATCAAGCAAAGCCATGTTTTCAAATATTGTCTGGAATAATGCTTTAAAAATTTACACACTCCCAAATTATTATGTGTGAAACCCACAACTGCACATGCAAATTGACTAGAAAGAGGCATTTTGCCAGCAGCCCCTGTCAATCTCTGGAGTGTGTTTTCCAGTGGTGTGTCAAAAATGGCAAGGGTTTTGCTAGTGTGTATTAAACTTGTCCGTCCTGAGCCAAGAGATTGACCCCAGCCAGCAAAAGCTAAAGCAGCCACAAGAGTTAAACCCCAGCTGGGCCCATGTCTGAAGAGAAGGAGGAGATTTTATGAATTAAGTTCTTATGTTTTAGATACATGCAGAAATGTTCAGTGCAATGTTGCTTAACTGTAAGGAAGTCTTCATTGTATGAAATCATTATGTGCCTTAGTGATGGGCTTCTGCTTCTAACTGCTACAGAAACTTTAAAAAAAAGTCATACGTAAATATGTATATTTACTTATACGTAAATTCGCACACCAAACTTTCAGGGTCTGTCCTTACACGTTCATAGTATCTGATTTCAATACATTGGAGGCTTTTGCCTCTTTGAAGTACTCTGTGGGTTGAGGGTGGGATTTGAATGCATCATATTAGTTTGTTTCAGTTATTACAGTAATAGAGTAGTAATTTATAGCCTTTTAATTTCTGGATTTAAGGGGGGGAGTTAGTTTAATAAAGTGTGGCTGATGAATCTCCTGCGGTGTTACATAGGGATCAGATGTGATCCCTGCTAACAAATCCAGATTCATTAGCATAACTCAAATCCACCCTCTAATATATCTCTCTAGGAAAGCCAGATGAATTTGGTTTTGGCTACAGTTGCATTAAGCTCTTGATTCATAAATATAGTTTGGTTCTACCTGGGATAGGTAGGTATTCTTCCCTGGATAACGAAGATGCATGATCTGTGACATAGTAATTCAGAATCGGTACCCAGCACAGTTTTATTACCAAACCAATGTTACCATGAAGAAAACATGTTAGTTATCGACCATGAAGTTTCATTAGGATTAGGTTTTGGCCATGCAAATGAGGCAGGCTTCGTTAACACGGCTTAATTCCAATCTACGGTAAGTCTATGTGAAATGCTCATTTGATAAGGTTCCTTCATTGTCTTCACCAGAGTTTATCCCTTAATCTGTTAAAATGTTATGAAAATGCAGTTGCAGTGCTTATACAGAGCCCACTTTTAAATGTTAATTTTTAGGCTCACATTAGAATATTTTATATCACAAAATGCAACCATCCAGATTAAATATCAAAAGCTTGCCAAATTTTGCATTACAAGATGCATCTATTTATTTTTCTAAAGGTGACTTAAAGGGTTGCAGAAACCTCTCAAAACTATTTATTTGCTCATTTCTTAAGGGAAAAAATGTTAACCAATTTTTACAAGAAAAAATTCCTCCAGCTCTGAGAACACGCATACTAACTTTTATCCCACAGGGAAATACTTCTGTCAGAATTGTAAATCCCTTAAAATAGGGGCTCGTAATAAAAGTGTGTCTAAAGCCTTGCAGGATATCTCGGTACCGAATTTCTGACAAAGAGCTGTTCTGTGTGCTAGTGAAGAATTGATATAAATATCTGTGAGGCGTGTGGTGTTAATTACTCCAATGCAGTGGCACTGTAGGTGCTGTGAAAACCTTCACTTTTCATCAAGTGCTATTCATATTTGCCAGGGGCACTATAAAGCTCTCAAATCTATATTGATTTTTTACATTGTATGTCACATTGGAACCAAAACTCCAATAAATTTAACACGTAAATTATAGTCATGAGTAAATACATTTTAAGGTGGTAAGTTCACTTAAACACAGTTCTGTGCTTTGTTAGTCACTGATGTGTACACACTTGGCCAGAAGACTCGATGCATTTCTCCGCATTAACCAAATTTGGGAATACAGACTTCAAAATTAAATAGCAGTTTGATCTCCTGGGGTACTTTGTTCTGCCAACACTGTTATCAGAAAATCTAGAAATTATGTGATTGTCATTTAACTCTTAACGAAACTTTGTTTCTTAGGATGTAACAAATACCCATGTAGAAAATAAAATAGGCAGTTAACAAATGAAAAGAGTAAGAAGTAGGAGGATAATAATCAGACAAGGGAATGTGGCAGACCAACATGTAAATGTTAGTTGGATGTTGATTTGAAAATGAAGACGCGCCGATGCTTTACATGACAAAAAGTTATTTTTGTCATCGCTGTCCCATTTGCTTTTTAGTCCTTTGCATAAAAGAAGCCAGAATAGGAACAGCACATTGGCTCCATTCATTGCGATGGGCTGGTGACTGGGGCTTTTCATGCTCCAGCGAGAGCTCTAATGAAGATCGTCAGTCCTTCTCCTTCCATCTCACTCATGCTTATGCAAAACATCTTTGGTCTAAAAGCATTTTTAATCATTTTTAAGTTGATGTGTAATACAGGATTTTTATGGAATATGCATGTGTCTATATGCACACTTCTGTTCGTGGATATCCGTGCACGCACACACACTAGAAATATTAAGAGGCATGTTCCATGTCTGCCATTTTAACAGTGTTATTTCAGGAATAACTGTGTTCAAATTTATATGCTAGGGCAGGGGTCTTCAGTTCCTCGGGATTGAAATATTCTCAGAATTTACAGAATCTGCACTAATATGCTAGAAAAATAATATATAAATCTTCTCTTTTAAAACTACTTTATAGTCTATAATTGAACTTTGATCTTTATGTTTGAGCTTTGTCATGATTTAATATTACCCAAAATGAATTGCCAACCTTCAACTTGATATTGGCCTGCTAACTTCCTGATTTCTGAGCCTTTCTAGTCCAGAAAAAGAATAATGTTTCTGTGAAACTGTGATTTTAAAGCTATGGTGGTTGCGTTGGTAATAGACTATTCAGTAAATGGTAAAAAAGCATGAGTAACAACTTAATATAAATGACACTGTGGGAAATGAGGAAAATGCCGCTGGCAAGAAATTAAACTAGTTTTTTTGGGGGTAGGGGTTTTTTTTCCCAAAAAAAACCCTAGACACCGAAGGAACTTCATTGAATTTATTTCTTAAGTTACATTAAGGCAAAAACCAAAACAGCATAAAAATTGGAATGGTTACAACTGTTTCAAGATGAAAATAAAAGCCACTCAATTGCTAGTGAAAGGAACTAGCTGTGATTTGGCTTGATAGCCTATGGAACAGGGCTCAGCATATGTTGGTGGCTGTGCAGATAGCAGCACAGAGATCACCAACCATTTTATTTCCAGACAAGGGAAAATGTCTCATATGTCCCTGTGGACCTTGGAGTAGTTCAATGTAAAGAGTGTAACACTCATGAGAAGTCCAAAAGAGTAGATTAAGACCTACCTATGGTATGTTCTGTAATTCTTCTTTAGCGAGTGATCTGGTGTCCATAATAACTTAGGGAAAGTTAGGAAATATTTCCTTTGACTTGCAAGGGTATTTCTTTCTTTCCTTAACCATTACATGGACTTTTGGAAGTACGTTTTCCAACCCTGTGGATAACCAAACACTGGACAGAGTGATTTTCTCCTTTGACATGATGGTCAGAAATAATTCAGATAATTTAAAAATATCTCTTTTTCGGAGATCTGTTTTGAGGACTACAGCAGACTCACTCTCTTTGCATTCAAACGAGCTCTTGTCCCCAGTAAAAAACCATCCTTTCTTAAAAGAGACCAGTGTCTGCAGTACTCTATTTTCACTTTTCCTGAGAATGTGAAACAAATCTGGTAGCTCATATGCCACTTAATAGTAACTGTTCACAAATGTAATTTTTTTTTTAAATTGATGACCACCACAGATCAACGCTATATAGTAAATCTCCAAGTTAAAAGGACTGGCAAGATGCCCAGCTAGCATAAATCAGGGGAGCTCCATTGACAACCTCTCTGACTTCAGTAAGCTGAGGACCTGGCCCACTTAATGTAAAAGCGTTGTTGCATTATTTGGAGCCCCAGCCTGGGATCAGCATTATTTTAGTGTCTGACTTGATATTTCAACTCTACAGATTGAGCAGCTAGAAGCAACCTTTCAGAACACGGCCCTTTCCAACCACCTCCCTTCCCCCTCCAAAAAATTCAGTGCCATGGTACCTACTGTTCTGCCTTCTCTCTGGACATTCCTCTCTTATTTTGCCTTTTCCTTCTCTTTTCCCCTTTTCCCTACCAACGTTCAAACACATATAAAGAAAACAAACAACTTAGATGTTGAAACAAACAACTTAGATGTTGATACAAAGTGGTCCAGCAGTTCCAATCCAAATGTAGCTCCTGGAAGGCACTGGATTACCTAGATATATTTCATATTTCATCAAATATTTCATATTTAATGTTTTGGCATTACACAATTACACCTTCTCCTCTTATGTCAGAATTTAAGCTTCTCCCTGAGAAATGGGAATATTAGCCATGCTCTTCCCTGTTTTTTTAATAAAAAACACTGAAGTATGAGTTCCTTCCAAGTGTGGCCACATCTTATCCATGGACACCAAAACCGGTTAAACAATGACATTCTCAGTGAGGATGTGGCTTTAGTGATTTTGTTTTAATTGTTTCTTTTCCAGAAGTATTGTCTCCCATAGACTAGATTTCTGCAGCTCAGAATTAGTGGCTTTGCTGCAGCCTGCGAGAGCTACTCGAAAAAAGTAGCTCTGTCAGGCTCAGGGAAAACTTGAAGCTCACCAGAACGAGCAATTCATTGCAGCTGTAATCATCATTTTATATTATACAACTTGCGAATGTCCATTCTCTCCTCTTCTGGTCTCTCATTTTACATCCATGTGCAAAGCTGTCACACACCCCACCATCTTAAATAGAAAGTTTAATGCACAGATATCAGGGATGTGTAATGTAAACCATACCACCAAACATATTATGAATATATTGCTCTTCTTAAAAATGCTTGTTGGTTTTTCATACTACAGTATTGACTAACTGTCTGTGTTTGATGTATGGTTTACCAGCCTGATGTAGACTTATGGTTAGAGCTTAACTTGTTAGTTCTGCTTTTGCAGCCAATTCAGAATAACTACAGATGCCCCAAGATATTAAAATTGACTGCTCAAATGGACTCAGTGTGGGAGTTTCATTGGTTTTAAATTGATAACAGCTGAAAGAGTGAATGATTAAAGCTGTATATGGGCATAGTATGCAGCTCCTTTGTACAAGCTCTTGTGAACAGAATCCACTGTATGGGAATTGCCTTTGTTCTAATAAAAGATATTTCTGAACAATTGTTAGTTTAAATTTTTAAATGATGAAACAAGAGCATTTCAGGAGCCTATAGAGGAAAAAATTCCTGAGAAACTGGAATAAATCTGAGAAGATAAAGTGGATATCTATTCAGAGGGGAGCATTTAAAGTTAAGTAGCATTCCATAAGGTGGTAATTGTGTCTATTTCCCAGGCATTTGAGTTAAATAAGTTGGATAGGAAACATAAACCGTCATAACAGGAGGTTGGGAATGTTGTGTACATCTTTTATTTTTTCTTCCCCCAAGTCATAAAAAATGAAGTTTTGAAGTGCCTTATCACAAATAAATCAAACAAAGAGTTTTTTGCTTCTTTTATCCCTTTGGAAGAAGTTCTTATTTTTTGAAAAAATGTCCTGGATAGCTTCCCCTTAAACTAATTTTAAAATATATACACACACCTATAACGGACTAAGAAAATAATATTTTAATCTGAGTTACACATAAATCTAGTTAAAAAAATAGTAATTTGCCATTCCTATAATTCCTTGTTTTCAACATACTGCACAAAGGAATCTTAACAGAGTTTTCCTGAACTATGCCTGTGCCCTCTAAGAGTGTAAATATGGCAGTGTAACTACTGCCATTCCCATGTCTATGTACAGAAACAGATCCAGAAAAAAAATCAATGGAGTAGAGAGAGTCATGGAGTTTGCGCTTCAGGAGTACCCAGAATTCCAAGTATTTGGGTGACTCTCGAGATCATGTACTTAAAAATACTCATGAATTTCTAGAAGGGGGAAAAAAACTCCAAAGCAGTTCTGTGTTGTCATTTTACCATAGTCTCTTTTGATGTCCAGCAACTACTAATGCTGATTTTCTGCCCCTTCCATTCAAGACAAAAAAAATCCTGAATGTCTGTTTTCTAAAGATGAGATGTTTCAAAGCTTAACTGCAGGCTACAGAATGTGACTATATTCATATACTGAAAGATGTATAACATGAGGTTAAACATTTTGCTAAAGATACAGAACCTGCACCCAGAAAAGAAGTAATGGGCTAGGTGAGAATTGCAAAACAGTTTCCAGCCTTTTCGGAATTTCCCCGCAGGAATACCAAGTATTCTCCATTCATACTAGGGATTAAAAAAGTAACTGCAAACTAGTGTTGGAAGTTGGTTATAAAGTGGTTATAATAGGCAAGACGCTGAACATCCATGCATTAATTTTCTTTCAGTTCCTCATGTATTGTCATCCGAACACAGTGCAGTTCTTTGCCTGCTTTTCTTCTGAAATTGTTTACAAGTGTCTTTGTCCACTAAATAAGATTCATTTTTACTTCTTTTTAACTTAATTTATGTTGGACACCATTCCATATTATGCAAAGAATTTGACAGGTCTCTGCTAAAATTTTAAAAAACAATTAAGATGTCAAAAGAGGAAGTGCTAGTACATTTTAATCATAAATCTCTGTATATATAATTACCACTGAAGGCAGCTATAAATGTTTTATGAAGAAAATGTAACCAGACTGTGCTTTGTCAGAAACATAACCCCAAAACATGTAACAGACTGTTCGCTAATGCTTAGCGCCACACATGCACACAACCTTCCTCGGTGTAGTTCTGTGAACCCAGTCCTCCATCCCTTCTGCATCCGAAACTCTGACTAACTTAAATTCAGGCTTTGATGTACTCTACCAGAATGCAGATCACATGCATTGGGAGGTGCTGGAATAAACTTCCCAGATACATATCAAGAAGTCCAAACCATCCCATGCACCCCACCTTGTTTCCCTGATTGTTCCCTACTCTGGGGTATTAGGAAGGAAAAGGCAATGAGTTGCTCTTGAAATCTAATCTTAGTAAGAAATAGTAGTGATTAATGATAGGAAAGCGAAGCTTTCCGAAGCAGAAAACAAACAAATGGTTTTTTGCCTGTTAGTGAGACAAAGGTGCGCTGCTTGGAGGACGAAGCACTCAAAACTGATTGTGGTGGAAGATATCCAGGAGGAAATATCCAGTGCCATGGGAGCTGTAGAGGACAGCAGGAGCTCCTGCTGTTCTGCAAGTGAGCGTGCTTGTTGGGTTTGATGTTCAGAGCCCAGGCTTGTGCTAGCACCCTTCAGTTATCTACACAAAAATTTTCAAAGCCTCTACACCAATTTCCAACTTGTAGTACTATGTTGAAATGCTATATACCCAAAGACTGTCTCTTCGGGTAAATGATGACAGTACACTCCTATTGTTTGAGCATTTAACTGGCTCCTATTGAGTAGTTTCTCTCATCTGTTTGATTCATTTTGATTCTAGCTGACAACATCCCCATTACTGATTGCTCTCTTCATAATTTCTCAAGCATACAGAGTAGAAATGAGGTAGAGGAAGCTAATTAGTAATCTGAAGAGTTCAACCTGCTTATACAAATCAACATAAAGATCAACATTCCAAGTTGATCAAAATTTTAAAATCATAAAAACTAAAATAGCATTATCTAGTTAAATGCTTATTCATCAATGAAAGAACACAAATCATAAATTAAAATTGGTGTAAGATACGCAATCCTCATCAAACAAGATCTAGTACCTTCTATTTTTTAAACAGGCCATGTGATGACAAATACCCTCCTGTAAAGATGAGATGAAATTGTACTAAGTCCTAATAATGCAAAGTAACGAAGCCCTGGCATTCTTATGGTGCTCTATGACAAGAGTGCAACTCTGTGCGTGGAAGAGGCACGCTACCTGGCAATATGAGTTTCAAGGCTGGACTGTCAGTTAATATCATGCAAGATTTTGGATTCAACAAGATATCGAGCTGTATCTCTAAAATGGCTTTCACTTTTTTGCAGTAGGTTCAAGCAAACTCCAGAGACCTCCAAGCATTAGAAAGGTCGAGGTCAATGTCTAAATGGCAACTGAGACTTGAGCCTGGAGGACCTATGCAAGTCCTACGGGCAGCAGGTAGTGAGAGGTTTGGTTCTGTGACAGAAGTTAACAACCCCTAGGACTCAGAAAGGATTTCCTTCCAACTTTGGCTCTCCATTTTTGAATTTTTAATTAATATGCAAACGCAGAAGAGAGAAAAATCCCACTACTAATAATATGCCTTAATATATTTTCCTCTTTTTTTCCAAATGTAGATCAAATTTTTGGGTCCCATTTGCACTTGGTTTGTGAGCACGAGAAATCTACAGTCCCTCAGTTTGTAAGACTGTGTATAAAAGCTGTTGAAAGAAGAGGTAAGTACCTTAATATTTAACACAATTTTTTTTCCCTATTTGTAATCAAAACTCTGCTCGAATTGCCAGGGTAGGCAGGCAGTTCAATTTATAATATAGTTATGAACTGAACTACATCGCATTCTGTATCTTCATTTTCTTTGTATGATAAGACACTAATAGAACCCATTCGTGCTGATTAGTCCTTATATTTTGACATGTTGTTGTTTTAGTCTTTCTCTGGGTAAGCAAATGCTAAACGTCAATAAAATGTCAGTAACTTTCATTCTGAACTCTCCAGTGAGCATAATGCCAATACTTTTTCCTAAATCCTGAACTGTATTTAACCAAAATAAATGTTGTTCTAGTGTGACCATATTTTTTTTTTAATATGTGCAGGTGTCTAATTTTTACAGTTATTTTAACAAGGCATAATATTGTAAGAATATTGGAATGAGTATTCATACTCATTAAAAGTTTTGATTAATTTAATAAGAAGGATTTCATGGTATAAAAAGATGTGCTTAACACCGTTGCCTGCCTTCCTCTCTTCAGAGTGTGTCTTCTCTCATTGAAGGTCATTTTCTTTGGAAGGTACATGCTGTAGATGCAGAATCTTAAAATGTATTGTATAAAAATGTGAGGCTTCATCACCATCTGTTACAAGTTTACAACTTGTTCCAGGGATCTGGGGAAACATATATCTTGCAAAAGATAGAAAATTTATTTTCAGAATAAGGCTGGGTGAACCCATTGTCACTGCCATATACTGGAGTCTCAGAACAAGAGAACCAATGAAAAATAAAAAGATACTTAGACCTTTAACCACAAAGGAAAAAGCTATTTTAATTCCATCATTGTTACCTGGTTTTATAGTGAAAGGTGCAATAAAACTACCCTGGAGTTTCAAACTCTGAGAAATTCATGCTTTAATTATACAGCAAAGAGAGCACTGGGATATTATTATTCCCAGAATGATTGGCAGGAAGTCAGAGACTAACAAAGTGGAGATCGTTCAGTAGGGGGAGATAGTAGCATTGGTTTTTTGGAGGAAGGCTGGAGGCTAGATAAAGAAAGAGACAAAGAAAGGGGAGAAATGTGTGAAGTGACTATTAATAGAGGAGGAATTGTGAAGAGAAATTCAGACGTGAAAAGGAAAGGCAGAGATTAGATTATAAAAATGCCACGCCATGCAGAACATGTCTAATTGACTGGTTACAATCTTCGCACAGGTTCTTCAAAAGATGCACTAGATATTTCATAGATGTTTTGTGGTATCTGACCACTCCTCCAGGAGAAGTGAGGCCAGAGGTCTCTGCAATGTTTAACTGTAATAGAAAAATGCAAGAAACGTAATTAGATGTTTATTGTCTGTGTGATTATCAGAGAAATGTTCATGGAAGAAAAGGAAAATATCACTGTTTCTTCAGAGGAGTCCATCTTTCGGAGTTTTGCATTATTGTTCTCACGTTTCCTTCAAACTTGTTGTGACTTAGAGAAGTCTACCCCTTTTAGTTAGTCTGGTATGTAAATAAAAGCTAATCATATGACGTGAGATAAAACTTCATTTTATCGCTCTATTTATGAGTTTATATTTGATATACGGGTTTTTTTCTATTATTATTTTCTTGGATTAAGATGCTTGCATTTGTTCACATTCTATTTACTCAAAGTGTTGTTTTTACTAAGTTCTGGCATAAACTATCTCAGGACAGCAGTAATTTATGTGAAGCTAAGTCCAATGTTTATGCAAGCTTCTGATGACATTTTATACCGGGGTTGGTATTAGGAAGCAGTATGTGGAGGTGCCAAGTCTCCCGGCATGGCTGAGACTCAACAGATCTGAAGCCCTCCTCTTAATGGCCAGATATGCCTCCAGCCAAGATACTCAACTGCAGAGTCATGGGAAATACTTATGTACCAATTATGGGAAAGGCACATTTAATGAAAACTGTATGTTTACTTTCATAGTCTTAGTAAGATGGCCTAGATACTCAGTACAGCTGGCATATTGGCTGTTGTAGAAAAGCTTTTTTTCCTATTTAGAAAATATATCATCTACATACTGTAACTGTACCAAAAATGTTACTTGCGTGCTTCATTTCAGATAAAGGATTATTAGGAAAAAAGACCATAAGAGACTAACCCTAAGTGTTAGAAAACATTCATACTTTGCTGAATGGTTGTGTTCTTATTTATAAGCTCATGGCTTTAATTATTATTTACCTATTGATTTTCTATTTGTTTTTCTGATTTTTAAAACATTATCGCTGTACACAGAAAGAAAGTCTAGCAGTGATCTGAATAAACCATATTAATTAATACATTTTCCTGTGTAGATGAGGTTACGTACAATATCCAACTGTAGTAATATTCTCCCACAGATTAAAAATGTAGAGGGTGTCATTAACTTTTGGCAGGGTTTCCTGTTTAGTTTTTTATTTTTAAATGAATATCTACATTGAAATCAAAGGAATTATTCTGAAATTACTTTGCTGCAACTTAGATCGGGTTTTGGTCATTTATCCCCTAGGCTACTGTTAGCTTATTCACCATTTCAGGACAAGGGTGCTTTGTAAGGTCTGGTCTAAAAATTCTCACACAATAATGCATTTTTATCTGTCTGGCCAGGATTCACTTGTTCAAGAGTGAATTCCATTTTTTCAGCCTCATCTGTTGTTTTTAGTTATTGAAATAGGACTAGGAAGGAGAAGGTCTTTCTACGTTTACTCAGCCATCTTACAGAACTGGTAGTGGACTTTCATAAGGAGAGTCAATAAAGATGTGCCCGTTCTTGTAAACTTGCAAGGCAGTTGTGACATTTAATACATTTTTTTTTTTATCAAGCTCAGTTTTTTTCTTCATTCTTCCTGTTTTATTTATTCATCCATAATTTTTGATTAACAGCTTGTCCCCAGTATTTAGCTATACAGACCTGTGCCACTGAAGCCAATAGTAACTATGCAAAGAGCGTTGTACCCTTGGTACCTAATGCAATGTTTCCTAAATAGGAAACAGCTCCCACATATATGATGTGATCCAGTGAGGATAAGAGAATAATTCTGTACCGTGCAATGATCACATTGAAGAAATACAGTGGCTACTCAAACATTTCTAGTGTTTCTTCACTTTCTGCTTTCTCAGGGACTTGGAGGGAAAGTTTTTGATGGAACAGTGTATTCCCTGTTTTTTCTGTGGAGGCTTTTACTTTGCCATCAACATCTACTTTTGGATGAACCTCAGGCCTTTCTGAGGCTATCGGTTGGCCTGCCTTTTTCAATCTGTATTCCACGCTCTTTCTTCTCCCCAGAAAGTCTCTGATAGGCAACCCCAACCCTGAGCTGAGCAGTGCAGCAAGGAAAGCCTGGGACAATCCTCCCAGTGTACTATAATTCACATGCTGTGCGCTCCTGCCAAGGGTGGGGCCCATTGCAAGATTTTTGGTGTTTCTAGGCCAGATATTATTTCCAGCCATTTCTTGAGTCTCCTATTTATTTTGTTATCCATGACCCTTTAAAAGTCCTGGCTGGTTTTTTATATAATTTTTTTTTAAATATGTGAAAGGCATGAGTAGAACGCATGAAAAAAATAAAAATACCAGTCTGCATTGTACCTAAACAAAATGCCATCCAGTACTTCTCATAGTAGAGCTTTATCGTGTGAAAACAGTCCGATACTAACCTCTTTTCCGGGGATGATAATTTGTCTGTGTGTCTAATGACAGAGTAAATGAACACCCCGAGCAGTCAGTATCCGAAACCTGTTGAGAGTATCCAGTATAGTTTAGGTTTTGTAAAGAAATACAGTACTAATGCTCCAGGGAAATATAATTTAACTTTCATCTCTCTTTTGAAATGTCCTTCATTTTCTCCCTCCATTCCCAAATCCAAGTTAGTGTTCTCAAATCAGCCTAAATGACTTGAAAAATGGCACTGCAGGCAGCAAGGCTGATGATTACAGGTACCATTCTAAACTGGACATTGCAGACATTGTTTTCTGTTGCTTTTCTTGGAGCACAGGATGCTCTGACAGGAATGATACACAAAATTACATATTTGATTCAATGCCTAAAAGCCACCCTGGGATCCATAACCTTGCTTAAAGATTTAAGAAAGACCTTTAGTCCACTTCTGAGAAGGTTCTTAGCTTAGAAAACTTTATCTTTCAACTTTACTTCTTAGCAGCTGTTATGTTTTTTTGCTGTCGTTTGTTTGACAGGATCCAGTTATAGGTTCCGATGTCTGTTTAAAGAAACAGGGAGGTTGTTGGCTTTAAAATTCCCTTACTGCTTGTGTGTTCAACATTTTCCCAGGCTTTTCTACATAGTTTGCCAAGTAAAGGGACTGACCTTTTGTAGCAAACACTTTTTCATTTCTAAATGCTCACTTTGATTTTTGTCCCATTTTATGCTCATTCCAAACTGTTTACAACCCACTAAAAATGACTGTGAATTATATGTTTGTGTAATGGATTCCTTTTGTGGTTGGAGTGGAATGTTTACTTTGAACAATTAGTTATCTTTGGGCAGATTATAGTGACCTGAAAAAAGAATGGCTAAAATTATTATAGTACCTTAACTATTTCCTTTTGTTATCTTCTCTGTTTGTTCAATGTATTATTTACTGGGTTTCGTTGCTCTGAGCCCCAGTGAACAAATCATCTGAAGTAAGAGCAGTGACAAAAGGTCCCTGTGCAGAGTAGGGCTCTTGGTTTGGGGGACTGCTCTGCTGGGGTAGGACCGGGTACGCTAGGGAGACTTCGGAAGTGACCGTTAGGCTGGGTGTGCAGTTTTAAGAAGACATGGTTTTGAAGGACGTTTTAAGCCTTTGCTCTCTGAAAATCAGGTTTCTTAAAGGTATCCAAAGTTTGACACCCCAAAGGACCTAAAACCAAGACTCAATTTGGCTTTAATGCCCATAGCTGTGATTTGATTATGCATAACGTCATTGCAGAAATACACACAGAGTCTCATACCGCAGAATATTCAGTGTTTAAGGAAGAAAATGTCTTTATGGGCAAAGATAAAGTACCTTATGTGATGTAGTAAAGAAATACAGTCATCCTGATGAAGAGAAATGAAGATAAAAATGGTATTTTAAACTACCTCACCTCCCAAATGCCATGCTGTCCTGTGACAGAAGGTTGTGTCCCTTTCATCAGTTTTATCTCTTAATCTAAAAGCTAAAGTGCAGCTAAAAGCACTTTAAAACCTATTTAGGAAAAAAAAAAGGAAAAAGAAAGTGATATTTCATTACCTTCTAAATCATATACTGCTTAAAAGGTAGTCAGTATTCTGGTAGTAGGTTTACACAAAGGAGAGTTTGCTTATTTTAAGGAGTTAAGCAAAGAGGGAATGAGTTTTAAAAATACATTGTATTGTGAATATATTTACCTAGCTAGGAAAAAATGAGTTTTTAAAACAATTTAATGCTATCTCATTTTCTAATGGAAGAAAACACTGCAGCAGAATAGGAAAAAAAAATCCCGCACACCTCCTAAAGCTGGTGACTCCCGTGCTGGGATCACTAACTTTGGCGGGGCGTAGTTAGTAGGTTATAGGAGCCCAGCGAAGATGGCAGAAGACATGAGGCCCGTGCAGCCAAGATATGTATTAACAACCACTGGTTACAACCTCTAGCAGCTTGCGCGTCTCTACATGCGTTGTAATCCTCCATATTATTAGATTTTTGTTCAGCAACTTGCTCCGCCAGGGCGTATTTAGCTTAAGCGGTATTTTTTACGTATTTAGTTCCCAAGAATGCTTTAGTCCCTTTCCCGAGGACCTGAAGAAGGCAGTTGGAAAGTACAGGGTAGTTTTGCCGGTGTGCTCACCACCGTCCTGGAGCATCCATTAAACGCAGTGTTCCTGGGCTACTTCCCAGCACGAGTAGACCAAACCCGTCAGCCGGTGGCATAAAGGATTTGTTCTGGCAAGGTTTCCTTGAGAAGAAGGGAAACCCCAGGAGACCAACCTATCCTCTGCACAGGGCAGTTTTATGTTTCTGTCTGAGTGCAAGATTATTCTCCAACAGCACTTGGCCCCTGAATAACCACTGAAATGTATTTTACTTGTGTTTTCTCTTTATTGTATCTTTTAGCATATTTCTATCCTCAGAGCAAGAAACTGTTCCTGAATAGCAGTTTGTTTCCTACAAGCTCATTCACTGATTTTCAGTACTTATTCTCCTCTGGAAAGGTATTTTCCAAACTTTTTTTTTTCCCTCCTCCCAGGCCTACACATGCTTCCTTGCTTACTGTGATATAATTTTACATACTGTTTCCAGTGGCTTTAGAATTCAGTACCCTGAAAGTACAGAGATCATATTGCTCCACCAAATGATCTGAGCTCCCAGTTCTGCTAATTTTGTACTGTTCATTCTTTCCCACTTTGGGATAATCTATTATGCTTGGATCCAGGCACGCACTAAAAGCTAATACTTCCATGAAGAATGTGAGATTTGTACTGTTTAGCTTGTGATGAGATTCCTGAAGTCTTTTATGATTCTATCTTGTTCCAAGGAGGCTTCTGCTCCCAACTTTTATATGCACTGAATTTAAAAAAAAAAAAAAAAAAACGGAAACAAAACAAGCTGATAGGAAAAAAAATTACACACACACACAAATATCCAGCAGTTCAGCAGATAAAGCCTTTTTCCAGGGAATTCTAGTGGGCTGAAGAAAACTGTTTCTGAGGGCATTGAACTATGTTTACTTTAAAGGGGCCAAGAAGCATAAACTTAAACATACAAATGAATGCGATATAAAACAACAAAGTTCTGAGAAAAGTCTTTGCAAGTTTGTGACTGAGTTTTGGGCTTTTTTTTTTTTTTTTTTAATTCTTCTTTTGAGTAGAAATGAAGAGCGGTTGAATTTAGTGCAAACATATTGGCAAGCTTTCCTCAACCATTTCTGTCTTCAGGCTCAGGCAATCCCGCTATAGCCACCTTTCTTAGAGTAAGAGCCAGTTAATAGTGTTGTGCAAGGTCCAAGTCAGAATTGGCTCTGAAGGGTATTCACTCTGGGGCCTCTGTGTCTGCTAGAAAGCCACATTCTCAGTTAGAAAAAATATCAAGAAGTGTCAACAGGAAACATCACGGAAGGGCATACAAGACAAATTAGAGAAAAGGAGACAACAGCAGGGAAAAAAAGAAAAAAAGAAAGGAAAAAAGCCCCACAATGACAATGCACAAAAGAGAAAATAAATATATATTTTTAAAAATTGAAAGCAGAGATGGTAAGTCAGCTAGAAGAAGAAAAAGCCATAAAAAAGGCAGGCATTTGAACCAGTTGCCATCTTTGTCATAGTTACCTGATACCTGTTTCATTGATTAATCTGTTCCAGAGAAATGTATCCATGTCTGTGAAAAAAATGGGGATTTGTATTTTAAACCTTGCCAGTAACAACAAGCAGACACTCAGTGTGCACCAGAGTAACATTTACAATGCCTGGGCCAAATTCATGCCTTGTGTAATTTTATTGCTTTTACTGGAATTACACCAGAGATGAGTTTGGCCTTTTGCCTTTTTCTAGCATTGTATAATATATCTATTAGTGAACATGTAGAAGGAAACAGGGCATTTTGTCTTCAGAATTTTCCATAAAATCTTTTTCAATAGGCTTAATAAATAAAATAAACCACTTAACCTGTGAAATAAAAAAGAATCAAACAACATTTCTTTGATATTAAAATAATGTTAATATACTTTGTAAATCAAGTAGTTGACATTTGTACATGCTGAAACGAAAAGTCTAGAGAAATTTAAAGCCAGCTGACTGTCTCTGGTGCTTACTCTGTGCCAAAGAGAAAATGAAGGTCCTGACATACCCCCTGGTCAGAGTCAGGGAAGCTCACACATGAGGGTATCCACCTCCTAGGCATGAAAAAGATAAAAAGATAGACACAAAAATCCTCTCTTTTCTTCCTGAATACACCGAGGATGCGAGGCACTATGCCCTAGTCCAGTATACATGCCATCACAGACGAGGAGCTGGCAGTATTTCCACTGCAAACCCCATTTAGTCAGACTTTGCAGTTCAGCCATTAATAGAACACTTTGGGCTAACACTTGACAAAATGAGTCTTGGCCTAGAGGAGGTGTTCACACACACACACCAAAAAAAAAGTTAAGTCCATTAAGTTCCTTTAGGGGAAAATAAAGAGGTAGTTGTAGTTTCAGATTCTTTCAACATCTTTCTTGCTTAAAAATGAAGTTATGGTTTTTAAATAAAATTATGAAGGCATAATTCCACATTGTAGACTAATTGCTTTTCCTGTGGAAAAAAAATAAGTTACTACAACTACACTATATTTTTTTCAAAAAAGTTTTACAGCAACCGAAGAAAACACATTAAAAAAAGTTTTGCTGTCTGTATGCAACACTGTGGGGTCAGTTTGAAAAACGCCGTCTCCTTTTTTCTGACTGCAATTCAAGAGAGCAAATAACTGCAGTTGTAGTTTATTACTTCAATTATTTGCTGTAGCAGCTAGTGTTACATCAGTGTTTTAACCATATAATATAGCAGTCTAAGGGGATTGATACCTAAGTGAGAGAAATTGTACCAACAGAAAGCTTCAGGAGCAAGGCGGAGGGCAAACTAAGAGGGCAGCTTAAAAAGGAGGCTTTTGTTAAGGTTTTCCCTCCTTTAAGAGAAGATTTTTTAGCTCAGTTTACTCCCCTGAACTTATGAAACGGATATTGTTAGCAATCTAGTAACTGAATTGTCCCTAAATTGGCTGCTGCATGATAAACCCCCAAGGAATTAACAAGTCTTTTAAAGATCTCCCGTCGTATATTCGCTTAGCAGATTGTTTTATTATAGTCGGGATCCTCACGGATCATGGATCTAATTATATAGCAAACCAACCTCTTTTTGTCTTCACGCAGACAAACAATGCTCCCTGGTTTGGGAGGAATGACATATATGTAAATGAGAGCAAAATGTGGCCATTTTGTTTCATAACACAACAGAACCGTATCGCTCGGATCCCGAGCAGCCCCAGCCAGCCCGATCCAGCTCTCCCTGCACGATTCCTTCACGCACCTATTTTTTTGGTGTCAGAAATGATGCATTTCAAATAACTGAAATTCTTGGGAAGCAGACATTGCTATTAGATACTGGTTTCTCATGTTTATTCGACTTCGTAACGGATAGAGGTTTTTGCATTCTATCATTCCTGCTTTACTGATACCAGCCCCTGCCCACCAAAACAGACGGAGACTTCCCTTTAAGGACCTGAATAGATCTATTTTGTGGTCTGTGGTTGCTTCTTACAGCTAAGGAAATGTTTCAGTGTTTTGTTGGATGGGGGCCTTAGGCTTTATGTATTTGGATCAGAACTGTAAATATCCAGGTTTTCTCTCAGGATTTTAAAACAAAGAACAAGAACTTGTTAAGTTGCCCAGATTATGGGCTATTTACAGGTAATAGTGAGGCTCTTAAAATCACGATGGACCCCTCCAAACCAAGGGTCAGGTGATGGGTCTTCTCTGAGGTGTGTTCACCCAGAAACTAAGAAAGTCCTCAAAAGACAGAAAGAGGTTATTCCACGCTTCTTCCCCTCATCTTCCCAGGAAAAATTTCCCCCCATATTTCAAACCATATGTTGAGATTTGTCAGTCCTGAACTGACAGTGTGTTACGTGACACAACTCACCAAAGTAGCTGCCACCAAATGGCTTTCCTGTGCCAGCAGTAACCACACAATGGTGCTGGAGGTACCACAACTTTTTGTTTATTTAGAAATGAAATAATTTTAATGAGTGTATGGTATCAGTTAGCAAGTGTTGAGTTCTTTATGGTGATACTGCTCATGTTGACTTAAATGGAAAACGGATCAGCTCAGAAATCTTTAATAAGAAAAGTTTCTTAGCGTACTTGTAGTGATGCCCTGTGGAGCCACTAGAACTAAAAATCTGTCAGCATACTTGGTAGAAACTTTGTTTCATGGTTCTCTAACTCATATGATTGAGATTAAAGTGAACAAAATCTTGGCACATAGTTTGGCAGTCAAGAAGCATTCCTCTGTTTGTGTGTAGATGCGTGTGTGTGAGACAGAGACAGAGAGAGGGGGAAATTTAGCAGCCACTCGTTTGGTGTTAAATTATCAGGTGTTACATATTTTTAATAAACTTTAGTAGAAAGATAAGATACATCCTCTTCTAAAGAACGCTGCTTTCACTTAGCCTATAAACTTAACTTTGAACAAGCTGAGCATCCTCTCTAACCACTGAAAACACAATTACTCAAATTCTCAAAAACTGTAAGCCAGACTTAAATCGAAACAGGAAGGTGGAAGATGCTGGAAGGGGGCTCTTTAGGCAATCAGGTTTTCCTGCTTTACCACTAAAACAGAGGAGCTCACTTTATTTAATGTCCTGATCTATGACCTGCAAGACTATCCCCACAGCGGTGGCTACTCTCTGGTCATAAATAGCACTGATCCAGTGACAGAGCTTTTTTCACAGGAGCCCTTCTACCATCACTGAGCAAAGACACAATCTCTTTTGATACTTTGCAAACAGTCACGATATATAGATGTTTGAAAAGTATCTGAATGTGCACACTAGAAATTGTTTACAATGATTTCTTTTATTACCTCTATTTCAGTTGCATTTTTGTATTCTGATGTGTTATACATTTAAAAAAACAAAGAACACAAAGAGCAGAGCATACAGTAAGAGTTTGTGTTAGAAACTTTGCAACTGTCTTGTAAATGTCATTAATAATTACTGGCATTTTCACCAAAGAAGGAAATTAGATACGGAAAACACTGTATGCCAACTTTGCCTTTCCAAGCCTTCAGAAATACCAGAGGGTCTGTGTGAACCCTAGTAAAAGCAATGAGATTGGATTTCTACCTTTCTTACATCATTCCATGTCTCAGTCAGCATTAAGATACAAAGACAATGATTCAAATCAAAATTCTTCCTGTAGCCTCAAATTTTAAAATAATTATCTTGCATGAAAATACCAGATGATACTCATATTTATACATTTACCTCACCCAAAATTCAGCTAACAAATATCCAGTGCATTTTATTGCCAGCAACTAGTTTTTTTCTCATGAGCAATCAGTATTTTTCTGTATTTCTTGCATGTCTCTGTTGTATTTCAGTTATATTACGTGTATTTCATTGTGATTTTTTTTTTCATATTTCAAAGTAGAAAGCAATTTGTTCCACTCCAGACTATACTTAAGCAACCTTTTTTCAGGGGTTCCTGTGCAATTCATACACAAGTTATGTGCTATTTTAATGTAGTATACCATGGAACGCATGTCAAAAAATAAAATGAAAACTACAGAGTTGCTTCTGCCAAAAGTAATGAAGTATGTGCTACTCTCTTGAGTTTTGGTACTTGTCACTCTTTGTAACCCAGTTCAGGATTTTTATGGTTTCTGTAGATAGCTTGACTACATTTTTTGCTGAATGTTGCTTTGGTGATGGTTCAGATTTTGCCCAAATTAAATGGAGAAAGAAAAAAAGCTTTTAAGTTACCTGAACCTGTTTGGGGACAGTAAATGTAGTGGAAATGATAGGAAAAATAATATATATAACTGCAGAGTCCTGCAGCTAAGATGGCAAAATAAATGGAAAATAACAATAGGTTTGTGTCATATTGAAAGTAATGTTTCCATTTTTTCACCTAGTGCTGCTTAATGTCACTGTTTCATAACACTAAATATGACTTTTGTTAAAAAAGGAAAATGTTGCTCACTTTAATTAGACTAGAGGTTTATCACACAAAAGAAGGTGTAAGAGCATTCAGTGGAATCCCACGATTTTAATCATTATTGTGTCTTTAAATGTACACTGGGAAAGATATTATTAAAGTAGAAGTTATCTACGTATATACATATACACACACCTTTGTATTATCGCATTTATATGTTAGACAGATATGCAATGCTAAGAATTCAGTAAGTTGGTGTTAGATAGCCAATGCATACTTATCTTCCAGTAGAGCCTTTGAGTTTTCCACACAGGCACGGACTGTAACACCCGAAGGTGTCTGATAGTGTGCCTTAGACTAAACAATCTGATTTTTACATGTTTTCTCCCACTGAAAGATAAAAAGCAAATACAACGATAGATGCCTACAATACGATATGAATAAACAAAGACCGTTACCAACTACACGCGAGAGCCGAACTCCATTTTTAGCGCACGGTTCTGCACATTCCCTCTGTTAGAAATCCAGAACTTAACTGATCTAATTTTTAACCATAAGAAACAGATCCAGCCTTCCGAGTTATGCAACGAAACAAGTACTATCAAGTGCCTCACTGATATTTCTTTAACCGTTGTTGAACTATGGCAGTTAAACTCTGTGTCCGCGTCCCAGCAATGCACACCAGCTGTAGAAAGTGCCCACAGATGGTTAGGTAGGACCCGTTCCTGAAGACAAGACAGATAAGCTTGAGACATCTAAGCTTGAACAGAGCATAGCTTTATGCTGTCAGGTAAAAAATGGATCTGTTATATAGAAGAGTATTGGGCCTCTCTGGACTCAACTATCTCTAAAAAGCCAAGGAATGGTGGAAGAAGCAGCCCTGTGACTTTCAGTTTCCAGCCTAAATATCCCTATTCCACCCTAAATTTCCTGTCCCGGTCACTGTCATTAAAAAAATATAAATCTCTCTGCCAAGCAAAGGCACTACAGTCCAGAAAATGCAAACTCCTTACCCATTTTGGCTGATGATTATGTGTGCCCAAACGCACAGTTCTTCCGCTTCCAACCGCTAAAAGTCCAATAAGCAGCAGTACTAGTCAGGATGGGGAGGTGACATTACTGAGGTCTAATTTAATCTCTCACTATTGTGAAAGACGGGAAAAGATTTGTCCCTACTGTGCACTAAATTCTCTTTAAAATCAGCATTGGGAGTAGGGGATGTTTGGAGGATTGTATCTGTCCCTTAGCTTTTAACCACAGTTCCTACTGGTGTCAGTGGACCTAACTGCAAGTCCTACACAGTCCTAAGAGGAGAGTTAGACCCCCCAAAGTGCAATTTCCCTTAGCGTTCTGATGTTGCTCAAAAAACATAGGCATGATGGTGGTGATGATGGATCCCCAAATGAAGCACAGTTTAACCAAAGTGGGAGGATTTAGCAAAATGCATAAATTTCTTGTATGCTACTGTCTGTAACAGGCAGATCTTCAGCCAGTTTAGTGAGCATAAGTTACAGCTGGCTTTTGCTGGAATAGTTTATGCTCCTGACCCTCCTCAGTTGTATAGCCAATAGGGAGTTGTCAGGCTACATGTGTTTTTAAACTTCTTTCAGCTAAATCAGAAATCCAAAAGCAAAATACAGCTCTCAGCAGTATCATGTGGAGTTGTGACACTCCCTGGAGGGCTCAGGGTCCATAAACCAATGAATGGATTACAATGAGGCATAAATGTAGTATTTTCATCCATGACAGATATAATCTTGAGCCTGTATTTTTCATGTTACTTAACTCTTTCAGAACGCAATGTGTGACAGAAAACCTCTTACAATGCACATTGCAGTAAATATCAGTCAAGTATGCTTTATTGCTGAGCTCTACATGTTTCCAGAAGTTAACAGGCACAGCTGGGATATAAGAAACGGCAATGTTGTATATATTTCTTGAACATACAGAATACCTTGGCTCTCTTCTCCCCCACCCACCACACCACATCCCCAGCTGTTCTGATCATGTCACACAGCGGATGAGTTTTTCCATCGTTAGCTTCTCCTAAAATGACAACCTTTATTCAGGCCTTTCATTCTCCCCAAAATAAACTGCATTATCCACAGTGTCGTCACATTCAAATTAAGACTATCACAGCTTATATTGCGCGGCCCGGACTAATAGACATGGTAACTGGTGGAAGGTGGTAAGCAGCCTGTTGGTAGCTGTAGCTAGCAGAAAATACCCAGTGCCACTAAGAATTGGAAGCTGCTCATCTCTGGGGACATGAAGCTGGTTATATCCCAAGAGAGTAACTTGTGAAGGACCAGTCAGCTTCTTACGATTCCTGATACTCCAGAAAGACCTTTTGGTTAAGCAAGGAAAAATATATATATATTTTTGATAAAGCAGCAGAGAACCCTAGAAATCCTATTTTATTTCAGGCAAGGTATGCATTGGTCAGAACGGACCTACTGACCCGTACGTGGGAAGCGGTAACTGCGGCAAATGCGAGCAAATAGGAGTGGTGAAGGAGGTATTAAAAGAGAAAACAAACAAGCAAACAAAAAAGAAAAAAAAATCACAAAATTAAATACTAATGTGTTACAGAGAGAGAATGGCTATTTCCAAACATTTGGTAATTTCAGATATTATACTGTGGTGGATAAAATAAGACGATGTTATTTCCTTTTCATCTGCCATTCTTTTTGAACGAGTGAGCTGATGGCTGTATCTGAGGTCTGTATTTGGTAGGGGTTTTTCCCCTTTAGCATAAACCTTGTTGATTTAAAAAGTGAACAAAGATGAATCAGGTGGTAAATGTATTCATGTAATCATTTTCATTAATAAGCTGTTATAAATAATAGAGGGAAGGTTTTAAGTGTATAATTTTCTGTAGCACAATTGAGATTTTTCCACATCTTCAGCAGTAAGTTAATTAGAATCACCTGCATTTTCTTGGGCGGACACCAAATGGATTGCAAACAAAAACAGATTAAAATAGCTGTAGCTCATGGCATACAGATGACAAGATTCACAAAGAGGACAATCAGGCAATGAAAACCTCCTCTTTTTCAAACATTTTTAAAGGAAATTCAGCTCTTGTGAGTTGCTGTAAAAAGACGTTTGTAAGTGTTTCGCTGAAAGACTAGAATGGCTTTGTTTCTGATCCCATGATGAGTGAAAGAAATGTTTAAGAAAGATCACTTTACAGAGAGATTCAGACTGAAATGTGATGACTGTGATTCAAGCCAAGCCAAAAATTACAGCTCAGAATTAAAGGGGATGGACGTGGCTTGGGAATCCATTTTCCCACATTCCTGAATCTCAATCATCCCAGCCAATGTTTAAAAGAAAATACAGTGGAAAGCAATGAGGTCACTTTGTTTAGCTGCAAGAAGTGGAACTATCAGGATGGCAAAAGTATATATTGGAGGTAACGGCAAAATTACAGTCAACACGCTGCGTGCTCGATGGTTTCATTCAAGACAAATAGCTTCAAAGCTTAGTTTTGTTTCTTCTTACAAGGGAGCCTTCTGAGTAAGTCTTGTTGTTCCTGGGGCTTTTAAACCATAAACTTCTTGAATGTCAAAGACAGTGCAACACAATAGAGAAGAACACGAAGCAAGCTTGATTTAGGCATTAAACAGCAGCCCTGCATAGCAGTGAACTGTGTGCTAGTTTAAATTGCACTTGCTTTGTACTGTCGCTACCCTTATTTATTTGTATATAAATATCTAAGTGGAAATTCTACCATCAAGTGATATGAAACAGAATAAAGTATATCATCCATCATATTCACTTGTTACTTATTCTTAGTATGTAATGTTCGTATGCAGTGTTGTAATTGCTTCCATTAAACAGTTTCTACAGGGTCTTGAAAACAGTAAGTTCTTAGTCAAGCTTTTCTCCTTTCATTGCATCTTGAAGTTATTACTGCAAGGAAAAATGAGATTCTCTTTTTATGTAGGAATGCCCCTCATCTTCCTGATATTATTGCAGTCAAACATAGAATTATTATTGTTAGCTAATTTCCTAAAGAGATTCACCGAACCTCATGTCAGACACCTCCTATAGAGTCATTTCTTAGCGTGTTAAGAACTAGCACCATTTCTCCTCTCCCTTCTCTCCCCCACTATCTCTGCCTTTACTAAATTCTGATGCAGTGTGGATTTCTACTAATAATAGAATAAAGAAAATCTTGTTCATGCCACCTTGAATTCGGGCTTGTCTGTCACAGGTCCTGCAGCTGGGCAGTGCTGGTCATGAGTCCCGAACCTGTAAATATGTGAAAAGTACCGGTTGAGAGGACATCGCTCCACCCTCTCTTTAATACAAAGCAAGGAAGCATATATTTTGCATTTTGTTTTATTTGCTTCTGTATCAAATACCGTGCTCTACTGGAGATCCTATTTGTAGCGCACAAAGAGGCGCAATCTTTTCCCTTCTTCTCTTTGATATTCCTCATTCTATAATTCAAAGGATCACATTAGTCCTCTTTGCTACAGCACTGAACTGAGAGATCATGTTCATCTAATTATTTAAAATAACCCTCAAGTCCTTTGTAACCTACATCCAGAGTACTGGGTATACCCTGTGTTTCTCTGTATGAAAACTTATTTTAACCGGACTGTGACCATTTAAAGTGGCAGTTCAGACCTTCTGTAACTTTACTTGTCCTCATCATTATTTAATATCTCCCTGATCTTTGTGTCATCTGCCTACTTTGCCAACAGAGATTTTTTTTTCTTTTCATTGTCCATACCTCTGATAAAGGTATTAGATGGTACTGGACTGAGTGCTCCACTCTTGAGAGTTCTGCCAGTTACGACCTTGTTAACTGATATCTCCCATTAACTACCACATTTTGAGGTCTGTCGTTGAGCCAGTTTTTAATCCATGTAATATATGCCCTGTTAATTCCATAAAATGCAAGTGCTTTAATCAAAATGTCATGTGGTACTAAGTCAAAAGCCTCATGGAAAGCCAAACATACTATTTCAACACCACTGCCTTTATCAGCCAGACCTGTCAAAAAACCAATCTTGTCAAAAAACCAATCCTATCAAAAAATGCAACAAGTTTGCTAGACAAGGCCCTGATTGCCATGAAACTATGCTGCTTGGGATTAATTATATTTTGCTATGAATTATTTGTTCATAGAGTCTTAAATTAATTATTTAAGTAGACTGTCTGGGACTGAGGTCAGTCTAGCAAGTCTCCAAGTGCATCCCTCTTACTCCTTTTACAATATCAGAATAACTCTTCTGCCACTGTTTCCAGCCTTAGTCTTTCCAAGTGTTTCTCCGTATTTTATTTGTAAATGAGATAGGTGTACATCATGAGCACCAATAAGTGACAACTGATTTTTTTTACAAGAGTGGTTATCTCTTTGCCTTCAGATTGACTTCTGATTATCACCCACTGTTCCGTCTCTTCCTTGTCTGTCTGGTAGAACTATCTAACATGACATTTGTATGGCACTCACTTCCATGGTAGCTGAATACCTTCTCTGGACTAGGGATGGGACCTGTTTTCATATCAGATGTTAGCTGGGATGTTGTGTTCAGCCTCATGAATGCAATCCTTTGATGGGAGGAGCACAAGAAGTGGGTAGTTCTGTCAATCAAAGCAGAAGTTTTGTTCCAGCAGAGTGGAGCAAATCCCAGTGTCAGTCTCCAGCCCCACTCCCGGAGCGTTGGGACACGCCTAACCCCACCCAACGCCACGCCAAAAAGCAGGATAGAGATGCCAGCAACACTGAAAACCATGCTGAGTTCAGATAGTCTTAGGTTCAAAAGGAGCTGGTGCTCGTTTCAACCCAAGCTGATCAAGCCGCATACCAGGTTTGCTGGTTCAAGTACCTTCAGCTCACACCACCTCTGCACCGCACTTCATTTTACATCCATGTGTCCCTTGTTTGCTCTTAATGCCTCTATGTTTTTTTCTCTCTGTGGTGTGACTCAAATTTGTTTCGTTGTTCTCATTGTTTTCACCCCTGATTTCCATGGCATCAGACAAAAACGTTTTTTTTTTTGCTCCCATATTCACCTGAAACCCTGGGTACCTTTTGCAACCCTATCCAGACACAGTACATTTAATGTCAAATTTTAATATGTCAGATTTATTCTTTGCGACTCTTCACGATTTTCCTTTTACTGTCATACAAATATTGATCTTTTTTGTGAAACTTTATTTTTGTTGCATGTTGTTTTGTGTGTGGTGTTTTTCTCATCAGACACATTATCTTGACATCGGTGGTTTTGCTGCATTCATGCATTTCTGGTTCTTTAAATGACTTCATGTCTCACTTCTGTGCCCTTAGTAAATTTTTTAAAAATTGTTTATAAATCAGATATTTTTGGTAAGATGCATACGAAAACAGGAGGAAAGAATTATAGTTTTAGGGAGAACATACCCTGATAATGACCTCTTAAATATTTGTAAAGATAGCCCTGGGCATCTGAGCCCACAAAATAGTTTATAATACAACAGCCTGATTACATAATGATACTTCAGTTTTAAAACGTATGATCTTTCTGTTTATGGGAAGGCATAATAGGCTTCTTTGAAATACAATATTTTTGCCCTGAACATAACTGATTTTAAATGAAAGGACTAACTAAAGAATGCCTTTCTTCAAGTTTGTACTTCACTTTGTTGTTGAATCCAGCACGATGGTTTCTTTTACAAAACTCCTACCAGGCCTGGGGACCACACCTATTTCAGGATATATTAATGGTGAAAGTTTCATGGATTGCTATGCAGGAAGTTACCTAGTACCGTTTAAAATGTTATGTTTTAAATTCTAATTATTGTTAAAAAACAGAGAGAGAAGTTTCTGTATACCACACCCCCTGCACATAGAGAATTTCCTTTTATATTCAGTTTGAAGATATTGTCAAATATAAATTAAGCTTAGGCAGAATGCAGTGTGATTTGGGAAAGGGATTTGTTCTATACAAAAGAAAAGAATTAATGAGAACGTTTCATTCAAGTCAGTTCATAAAGCATCAGGACTACCTCAACCAATATCAAAATCTAATATTTTAAAACATATGTTTGGATAAATATACTACCTAAGCTCTCATTTTCCCCTTTCTTTTTAATATTTCTCTGCAATACCTGGTTCCAGCTCAGACTGCTACTGGTTATTTCCATTTTGACTAGAAGTAGGAGTGGGAGAAATGCCCTTAAACAAGTGTTCTTCTAAGATCTCCTGTGCAGTTATGCAGAGTGCATATGATGTTCATTATTGTTTGTGTATCTCAACTAAACCTGAGTTCAGCTACCTTTTATCTTTCTCAGCAGGAGTACTTGTATATATTTTTAAATTAAAATAGTTAAATTGTTCCTATAGTTTGGCAGCTAAGCTGATGCATTCTTGAGAAAGTCTCTTTCCTACATTTCTAATACCATTACAAAATTTAGGGTGGAAATAGTGATGTTGCTATCATGTTTTTAACTGTCATTTCTAATTGTGGGTCTATCCTGTTCTCAGGTTCCTCATTAAAACAAACAGAAGCAAAGTTGGAGATCGGGATATAAAGCAAATAAAATACTTGTTCTCCTCTAGGGCAAAATCCAGCAATTCTTCCCTGAAAAACCCCACTCCAAAACGCAAGGTCACCCTATAGTGAACAACAGTTGGACTTTATTACAATGACATTTTTTTCTGAAACGTTCTTTACCACTATACTTAAACGCCAGCACCAGATAGGAAACTCTGCAAAGCTTTTGTTTCAACTTGTTCCTTAAGTATTTATAGCCTGCCATGAAGAAACACTGACAGCAGTACAGTAATGTTTTTATTCTTGATAGAGGTGCCCTTAAAAGTGAATTTGCTTTGAAAATTGTTCATAGACTCAGGATATTAGAACTATAAAGACATCTTGCTCTCTCTTTTTCTCTCTCTTTCTCTTTTGCGCCTAATTGGATTTCCAAAATAAGTTGTTAACAATCCAGCTAAGATAATGTGGTCATGAAAAGGATGTCCAAATCCACCAATTTGCATTGGTTTGGTTTGGCTTAACTTTCAAAGTTGTTGGAGCAGAAAGTTGATGGCACGTGAACACTATAATTGCCTTGATATTCTTGGATTTTTTTTTTTTCTCTCTGCCATATTGTATAGTGTCCAAATGAAATGATAATCAGACCTCATTTCTGGAACAAAGTAAATTTATAACAAGAATAATGCACTTGTATACTCCAGATCATTTTGCAACATGTAATATCCTCCCATTTACAACGTAGTTTGTCATTTTCACTCGATCTGGATAATTTATGTAGGTTCCAAGTTGATACTATTAATGTGACACATTGCTATGTCAGGCAGAGTGACATTCTCTCGTTTCCACATATCCAAAAAGGTTAAGAACCAAGTTGAGTTAGATCCAAGCAAAAGTTAACATTCTGTTTTGGGGCTTGTTTGTTTGTTTGTTTTATTTTTCCTCTTTACTTTCTGGTTTAGACTTCAATTTACATGATGTAATTCTCAATCCCTTACCACAAGAGTCCCACATTCCTATGCTGGGAATTATTCTTGCTCTCTCACTCTCCCCTTACTAAAACAGAATGAGACTCTTCAGATTTAGGATAGAATTGCATTACTTAAACATTTTAGTAATTTCCATTTGCTCATATGTTATATATCCAGTAGATGGATAACTTCCAAGTGTTCTTGATTACCAAATCCTTTTTGATTTCTCTTAAACCTTTTCTTTATCCCTCTCTAACCAAAGGGGATCTTCCTGAAATGAATCATCACCCTCCGTATTATATTGCAGGACACCCACAGGTGCAAGGTAGAAAATTGACTAATAAAAGACATAGATAAGCAGTGTATAATACAGAATTATTATTCATTTTAGAAATAGATTATTTAATGTAAACCAAATCAGGATGTTCCTAGCAGAATAGACATAAAATAAAAACTGTATTTTATAAAGAGCGAAAACTAACATGCAAACAAACAAAAGACATTATTTGGTTTCAGTCTGCATGAAAAGGAAAAGTACATCTTTTAAAATGTTTCAAGATCAGTGAGGAATAGCTGCAAGCAGTCGAGTCCACTGGCTATGGCACGCATTGGTCAAGGCACGATGCAAGTATTGTTGAAATATGGACTTGAACCTCGACTCTTTCCTACTTAAGTGTTATTACAACTGGGCTTCAGGGCTTTTAGACTTGTTTTCACTCTTTCCCATAATTTCAGTTTTTCCTTTTTCCCCCACCCCAAATGAGAAAAAAAAAAAATCTCCCTAAATACATTGTCAGGAAATATTTTGTGAAAATTTTTGGCTTTGACAAATTAGCATTTTCCAAGAGAAAGGCTTTTTTCAGAAATTGCCTGCCAAAAGTTAATTAAAACTTGTGTTCCAAGTGGTGAGTAGCCTTAAAACAACCTGTTTTGTGTAGATTCTCTTAGCTTCTTATGTACTCGCAAGTTTTAAATGTGAAATGACAATGTACAGTTTAGTGTTTTCAATTTTTAAGCATGCAGATTTGGTCATTGTTGCACAATAGCTAATTCTCCTGAGAAAGGAGAGCAGTTCCCATGTGCTTTGAAATGCTACAGCTATGCAACCGGGGCTGGAAGTGCTATTTTAAACAGTCATATCAGCAGAGCTTGCTGTAGGAGATAATATGTCACAAAAGGGAGTATGACATCTAGTTTCACCTAGAAGATAAACCTTGAGTAGATACGGAGGGAGAAGCAAGACTGTCAGGTTGTCCTTGAAAAGAATGGCCTATATTAATGAAGAAATGTACTCCAGGGCATATGCTATTTGGGATATTTAATTTAATCTTCAAACTTGTCTGATCTGCTATGAAGAATATAGTAAAGAAACGTTAGTTGTGCGTAGTCTCACTCATGTCATGATTTCAGAGTGGGCATCTGGCAGCTTTATTTTCAGAAAGGTCACAGCCTCAGAAATTCACGTCTGAAAAACCCAGGCCCCAGCCTGAGAAGTTTCCCCAGCACTATTAATATAAACACCCCACATTTAAGCAGGGCTGGCGTAGCACGGTGCGTATCCCAAACAGCCCTTCCCTACGAGCACTAATCCACTCTCCCTTTCCCGTCACACTCAAACACCCTTGCGGAACCGTATTCTGCTGACAGAATTACAAGATAATTATAGTTAGGTGTTTTGTATTCACTTAAGTTAATCTACCACGTTTATTTTTCATTGTTGTTTTAATCAGGCAGGAGGCACTTCAGTTGTCAGGTGGATTATTTTTCAGTCGTTCACTACACTGCTCTTCTTCATACTTGTTAGGGCACTTCTGGCTTCCTGACAGATGTACAAAGAAAAATACTTATATGATCAAAAATGAAATATGTGTTTCTCTTTCAGGTCTAGATGTTGATGGAATATACAGAGTTAGCGGCAATCTGGCAACAATACAGAAGTTACGATTTGTTGTCAATCAGGGTAAGTGATTCCTCCACCCTGGTAATGTTTTGTTTAGTACTTAACTGTCTCAGATGACAGTATTTCAGAATCTGCTATACATTAGTGGCATAGAATGATGAGCCGTGTTTTGGAAAAGGGAGGAAAGGGAAGGTAGAAAGATATTGCACAGAGGGAAATGTCAGCGAAGAGAGAGGAAAAACAGCAGAGTAAGCAGAGGAAAATAGTAGTTAAACAAGAGATGAGAAACAAACAACAACAAAAAAAAGAAGAAAGGAGGAAATGGATACATGAAATAAGGTGGCAAAAAACAAAGAATATGTAGAAACCAAAGAATCAAAGTGATGGAAAAAAAGATTAAAAAGAAAAATAGCAGATTGTTTGGATGTTGAAAGTTACACTAAACCAAAAGTAGAACAGGGAACCAAAGGAAACCAGCGAAAGAGAAAAAGGTGCTGAAAAGAAATGAAAAGGAAATACTAAAAGTAGCGTACTGGCTGTGTCAAAGTCAGTGGAAGATTTACCACTGATTTCAAAAAGGCAAAGATTTGAACCCAGGAAACGAGAAGAGGAAAGGTGAATCTTTTGGGGACTTGAGAATCAGAATTAGAACCAACCATCCTGTTACAGTTTTATTTACTGAACATATTTCCACAAATACAAAATAACATTTTTCACAGATGTAACATAAATCAATCTAACATTGACTAATAGGCACTGTTACAGGTGTGGAAGCCGATATTTGTGCTAATTGGGATACATGACAAATACATTCACCTCTCCGAAGAGTTTACTACTCTTGGCAAAGACTAAGCATCCCCACATTTAATAGTTTAGCAAATACCATCAATGACGCTGAACTTCCTGGTACTACTTAATTGGAAAATAAAATGAAGCGTCTCAGAAATTAGGAAAAATCCCAAATCTTAAATTGCGTTACAGACTTTATACACTTTTGAATTATCAGGTATAAACGTGAAGTTGTTGCAGCATTTTCTCCTTCTTTTTATTAACTCTTTTAAAAGTTACTTGGAGACTATTACCAGAACTGTAATTCTGGAAATTCTGTATTGTATGTGTTTTTTCTGGAGATGATAGCTGTTGGAGAACAACTTCAATTAGTTTTGTACTATAGATAAACAGTGACTTTTGACTCAAAAACTCTCATGAAATTGAGAGATATGAGAGACGTAAAAATATTGCCACCTTCAAGCCTCCATTTACATTTCTAGGGAAGGTTTCAGGGGAGCAGTAGATGTTTGCCACCTTCTCAGCTGCTCCAGATCAGACTTGTCTTCAGCTGAAACTGGAGGATGAACTCTGGTTTATGAAGAATCAATATTTATGCCAGTAAATTCAGAGAGAGTGAATAAATCATCAGCCTCATGCTTTTCACTCATTACTTGGGTTCCCTTGGATTTATAGTTGTTGGGTATTTGTGTGTCGATAATGTAGTCTGCCTTGGCTTTCAAATGACCGAACACTGTATTTTGTTTGGAGACAGAGAGGCAAAACCAGGATTTTCTTTCCTTCTTCACTGCCTAGAATTTTTTCTCAGGAAAAAAAATGTGCCATAAAAATAATGGTCCTGTCTATCATGTCTTGTGGCATCCAAAGGTTAGCGTACTTGAGGTTAAAATTACTGCTCAAGTTTTCGCCTAAAACAGATGGGCTGATACTGTAAGGCTACACAGAAGTCTAAGCTGTCTTTCTGCAGCAGAGAGGTACCAGGCACCTTTTTCTTCTGGTTTATACTACTGTGAAAAATGAGTATATCAAGGTGAAGTTAATAGTACATTAAAGCCACTCTGACACTGGCTACTTAGGGCACAGGCAAGAAATCTGCCCATTGCGTGACCAAAGAAAATTCAAAGAAAACTAGTGCCCCTGGAGAAATATGCAATCATGTTATCAGTTGTGATAATTACTGTTTCTTATGTTCCTCTTTATTGATACAACTAGGGTACTCATGAGTTTTATATCAAAATGAAATAGGTTTTCAATGGGAGGTGATATTATCCATCCGAGCCCCCCTTACACATCCTTTAAAATCCCAGCTATAACAATATCTACCCAGGCCTGTACTTAGCCTTTCCTCAGGTAAATGCATGCAAAAATGCCCAAGTTCGTCTCCTGTAGACCCTAATGCCGCTTTGCAGTCCTCAGGGGCAACACCAACACCATGTGGGCGGAAGGGGAAGAGTCTAGCATTTCAGTCCCAAAGAATAATCCAGTAATTTTTAATCAGAACGTTCGAGAAGTAACACAGACACAACGAACGGCTTTAAGATAGCAGACCCCTCTTTCAGTCGTTCAGCTAACATCCTTCCTCTGCGCTAGGTAAGCAAGCGGGAAACAGCCCATTGAGTCATGGAGTACCTGTGGAAAACCGTGTGGGGAGACGTGGGGAACAGGTTTCAGTTGATGTGTGCTTGGGAGGGCAATGGTGGTCTCCACCCGATGTTCCCGAGAGCCCGAGGTGCCCAGTCAATTAGACGCTGAGGACAGCAGCAGTTTCAGACGGAGTCACAAAAGTTACTAAGAAAACCAGTACGTGCTCCCAACCTGCGTATTCACCAGTCCTCTAAAGCTCTGCGGCGGGATGATGTTTAATAATGCGCTCTCCACGCATCGCTTTCACTCGCTAATTATTGTGACCTCCTCAGCTCAATCCCTGTACCTTCATTTTTCTGTAGTTAACAGTGGGAAGACAGTAATTGTATATATGACTTTCCATAGAGATTTTTTTTTCTTTTAGTTGAAGTTTAATTTAATTATAAATGCAAACAAATGTTCTGAAAAAGCCTATTTACACTGCAGAGATTGACTGTGCAATCAGTTCTCATACAGGCCAACTACTTAGCGGGCTCTTTCTTCCTGCTTGCTTTGCCATTGTGTTACACCTACATTTATAGGCTATAAATAATACGTATCACATTGAAAATTAAAGATCATAGAAGACACTCTAGGCTGGCTGCCATATCAGAGGATTTTTTATTAGAATAATCATTAATTAAAATATAGCAAAGCTTTATTTGGCTCCTTTTCCTATATGGTTAATGTCATCTGCAGCATCAAAAATGAAATAAGAGTGCTGGTGAATATGAAAGGAAAACAAACTAACAGCTGACAGCTTTATCATTAAAGAAGAAATAAGAACAGTAAAAAATCGAATAAGGCCCTTGAGATTGTAAATTTTTTGTAGTTTTTTTGAAAAGGTACCAGGGATGAGCATGGGTCTACAACAAAAAAACATCCCTTGTATCTTTTAAAATTCTCTTTGTGTTTCATTTTCATTTCTGGAGGTAGGCAGCTCCTGAAGAGGGCTTTGTCCCTGCCAAGACGAGCATCAGCAGAACAAACTGCCTTATTTATTTTATCCCTTTCACAGAGTTTTCTTTTTCTATAAAAGTCAATTGATATCACACCTTTTTTGCTTCTGTGCAACAGGATTATCTTTTATCTGTGATTTATTTTCCCATTAAGAGACGAAAAGATCAGTTGATCATAACAGGATCAGGCTATAACATCTCTCAGCACTTTCAAAACTCTAAGTCATCATTTTTCAAATCACTGAATCAAGGCAGTAGAAGCTGTTTGCACCAAATTGACGTTTCCTACTTTTATACATTCTTACATTCGTACTCTTCTTAGTCTACAAGCACTGAAAGAATTTTGGTTTTAGAAACTAAGCTACCAGTCATTCAATATTGCTGGCTGAGAACCTGGGGTAAAGGCTTCTATAATAGCCAGAGACATTAGACAGAGATGTCTGTTCTTCTTATGCTTTCCGTATTATTGGTTAAATCTAATAGTTGCAATCTTAAAAAAAAAAAAAAATTTGGTACTTGGTAATTTTTTAGGGATTTTAGGACAAGTGTGGAGGCCTTTTGCTTATTTTACGGAAGGTCCAGTAAGTTAAAGCCTTTACACTTATTTATAAGGGTATTCTTTTAGTTCACACACGTAGGAAAAAAGATAAGGTACTGTAAAGGGGTCTGTTAAGCCAAGTAAAGTGTGCCAGCAGTTCCAAGGTATGAGGATGCTACTGAAAAGATCAATTGTTTTGGCCCAAAGCCCCAGGGTGGGGCTGACATGGGCCCTGAACCCATGGGCAGGGGTGGGGGAGCCCCAGGTGGGGCTGCTCAGGGCCGTTAAGGCACCGCTATATGAAAGCGGGAACGTCTGGGAGATGCTTTTCAAAAGCAAGCTTCTCACCTGGTCAAAAATGCTAACGGAGAAGCAAACAGCGCCTGAGAAAGGCGGGGGGGGGGGGGAAAGACAAGACCCCTTCATCCATAAGGGTGTTAGTTTATAAAGAGGAGTGAGACTGTGGTGCGCTCCCTGCTCTGGTCGAACCCGTCGTGTTGATGCGCTCCGTGGGATGATGGGGTAAGGACCGTCCTTGTGCTGAACCCTGGGGGGTCCCTGTCCTGCATCTGCCTGTCCTAGCACCCCCCACCTGCCTTCTAGAAGGCCGGAGATACCAGGGTGAGGAGGTGGAAACTTCCTTCTGTATGCCCCCCGTGCGAAGCTGCTGGGCAGCTGGAAAGGCAGCATTCAACTTCCGTGACTGTCAAACAAGCAATTTCCATGAGTACTAAATTAATGGAAAAAAAAAGGAGCTATAAAGGCTTCATAACACATTGCTGAGACACTAGGATTCTATCCTAATGCATATATGTTCAGGGAAACTAACCATAGAAATACAAATTTCAATACTTATGGGTTCATTCAGTACGCACTAGTTCATACATAATACAAGAGAGTTCCTAATTGTCTTTATATCCAACGCTTTGTTTGCAAAGTGCTTGGTATTTGCTGTGCAGATGACCTTTGCGTCCCGTTATTTCATTTGGAATACCTTGTGTGTTAACTGCAAAACACCACGTACCGTCCAAAGGTCAATCACTGTGTTTTAATGGCTTGGTTACTATACTCATCTACTAAAGGGGGAAAAAAATATGAAATTTTACAGAGGTTAAATATTACGTTATTGCAAAGAGGTACATTTCTTACGGAACACGGAATAGGACAGCCACAAATATCTGAACTGGTAACTACATTGGGGAAAACTGTGAATTTACTCTTACCCTGACATCTCTTCAGGCTAACAAAAACCATTTTGGCAAAAAGAATTAAAATATTTCTGTTGTTCCTTCTATAAGAATATGCTGGAATAGAATTCAGTTTGAGAAAAAACAAAAATAAAATTTAAATCACAAATACGTGAACTGATTGAGAATATTTATTAACTAAATAATTTAATAATAAAGAAAATGCCTACTTGATTAATTGTTACAGAGTAAAAATTACAATAAAACTGTCTTGATCAGTGCTTTGCAGAAGCACCATTACTGTCTGTGCAGTTGTTTAACAAGGATTTAATTGGAAAGATAAGTGAATGCACATTTAAAAATATTGTTAATTTGCTTTATAATCACCCCATCCTTCACAGTATTGACAGCACCAGGCACAAACCCCTTTCTCTTTTACAAGTATTATTTTCCATATGTGCACAATAAATTCTGAAGCAGTAATTGGAAATTTTATGGATTTCAACATACCTAGTGTTTTGAGTTTATAGGTACCATATCCCCTCTCTAAAGGTAGCTCATAGGTGGCATTGTAAGTAAAATCATTGCCTTTTTATTACCCACGGGCTTTTTTGGAGGTTGTGTTGTGACAGTCTGTTGGGTTTGTGCTTTTTTTTTGTGGTTTTTATTTTTTCTTTCCTAAGAATTATCTAATTCCTATTTACTTTTCCTTTCTGTTTGAAATATCAACAAAATCTCCACTGCAACATTATTTTTGATTTAATAAACAGCAGCCATCAAAAATAGTAATCTTCAGTATGTTTATTTTCCATCTGTACTTATATTTATTGCTCTAGAATGGCTTGGATTAATCTAATTGACAAGTAAGAGCCCAGACCATATGAGCAGCTAAGGATGATACCTTTAACCAGCAGGATTCTTCAACCGTACTGACGTGTTCTTTATCAATGAACTATGAGAAAAGAGGAACAAATCTTGGTTTGTGTTTTTTTTAATATTACTGATTATAAAAGCTTTCTGGGACCGTATGTCTGAACCTTGGCTATCAGGAACCAGCGTGGTTTCCCGGCTGGTTCTGCCTCTGCCGGCACAGCCCGTGGAACTGGCACGAGACTGAAGCTGCCTTTGAAATGTAGTCACCAGGTCAGCACAAATGGGCTGGGTGGTTTTGAAGCAAGTACTTAGAAGGAAAAAAGGAAGGGGGAGAAAAAAAGGGAGGGAAAAATGGGGGGGGGGGGGGGGAAGCAGCTCCTTTTCACAGCTTTATTTCTTTAAAATAAGGGGGGGAGGGAAAGAAAAAAAAAAAACCAACGAAACTCGCTGCTCAGAAATACCCGAGTGTTTCCATTGACCCAATATATCCATTTCAAAGGCAGCCAGCAGCTCCGGTCCTGCCGTTAACAAAGGCTCTGTGGGCAGAGGAGAGTAGGTCCTTTGTCAGCTGCCACCTTCCAGAGAGCAGCTACAAACATGAAGGTCCAACAGGACCATCGCGGGCTTTATTTTAAAATTGCGGCAAGGATCACAGGAAAAAGAGGAGGAAAAAAAGAGGGATTGGTTCCCTCTTGTAGTCGCCTTCCTTTTCGTTTGTGGGTCCTTAATCTGTTGTGCATATGCGTTAGTGAGAATTCCCATTGTATCCTGCCGCCTCAGGCTTGTTTAGATATTTTAGGAGGTTATTGATGGTATTTTTCAGGGATATGTGAGTATGCTTAGAAACACAAAAACCTGTCTTGATTGGGGTCTAACCTTAGAGCCTCCCTCCAGCCTTGGTCATGTTCTCCCTGTGATCAAATATGGCTCAGAGAAAAGTCTTCCTCGCTTCTGTCAGCAGTTATTCATGTAACCAGTCTCACTGAGAAACCAGTAAGAGTGGTCTGAAGTTCACGTTGGAAGTATCATCAGGCTCAAACTGGGTTACTTGTTAGCTGAGAACCAAAATGTCTTGAAAGCCTCGAGTCAAAAATACGTTTTCTTTCTTCCTTTTTCACACTTCCCAAGCAAACACAGAAAATAAAATGGACTGAAGTAATTTTCAGAGATAATTATAAACCAGCTTGTTTCTGGGTTAAGACCTGCATATGCCAAGCTCTAGCCAAGAATTTTTTGTAATTATTTTTTTTTCCAAGAGTTAAAACTGTTACAACGGAATACTTTAATTGAGCCTGCAGTACTTGGTGAATCAATTAATATGTGCGTGTTACTCATGTGGGCTCTTCCTTTTTCTCTCTGTGTTTGAATGTCTATTTTAAGATACAATTTTTTTTTTTTATTCAAAAGAAGATGTGGTTTCTGCATCTTACTCTTCTCTTTCCAGAGGGGAAGGGGGGGAAGTGTAGTACCCCAAACAGTGATTTCTAAATATAAGTCAGGTGATAAAACCTGATGGAAATACTAATTTTTGCAACCAATGCTTTGAATTTTTATGTAAATAATGTGCAAAATATGCAAAAAAAGGGATGATAGAGCTAGAATATTAATTTTTTTCTGGTATAATTTATTTTGTTTTCAGTGTGAAGGTAAAAAAAAAAAGAATCAGAATTATAAGTCTGACAAGGCTATCCAATCTGTAGCCCTAAACACTGTACAATTTCTCTTAACAATGGTCTTGTCATGTTTTTCTTTTCAATGGTGTGATGAATAAGGCAGTAGAATGGGGCAGAAGAGGCAGTAAACTAGGTTAGTGTGGTCAGCCACAAACATACCATAGATTTTATGGCACGTATTGTATGATCAAGCATTTAAGACACGCCTTTTATTCCTTTTCTAACCACAGCACTATTTGTGTTACAATAGCTTTTTCGCTTAGTAACACTTGAGGAAGTTGAAGAGCTTCTTGATAACCCCTCAAGGAGTGTTATTTAGGCACTGTGAAGGACTGTAGCTTTGCACGCTGTAGCAAGGGATTGCCTTTTTTTTTTTGGGATGCTCATCGTTGTCATGGGTGACTCTTTGTTTGGGTTTGTTGTTCTGATAGTAAGGCTACAGGAAATACCATTCCACAGAGCTCTAAAATAACAAGGAAAGGAAATCATTTATCGAGTCATTTGTTAAAAGTATTAACAGGAAAACTTTCTAGCTACAATTTTTAGGATGATGGAATAAGCTCCAGAAGCTGCGGGTTGCCAGGCATGTTTTTTTTTATTTTTATAAATATCATTTTTAAGATAAACTGAATGACGTGTCAAAGGTATTTTGCATGGGATGACCTTGTGCTGCAAGGAGACGGATACTCTGCAGAACTAAGCTGCATACTTCCTCCTTAAAGTTGGTCATGCTCAATGTCTTACAAGACCATGGTGTGGCCTAGTATTTGGGGTGGTTTTCCCCCCCTGTGGTCAATAGCTGTAATTCTGTGGTTTGTACGTAATACCAGCTGACAAATGCAAACTTGTGATAGGGTCTGCAACAAAAAGGGTGATGTTGTATGTGGATGCATGTTACATAATATTATGCAGGGTGGCAGGAGATGAGAAGTTACCACACCGCAGAATTAGGCTTTATCATGGTATTTGTGGTCTCCTGTATACCGAGAACTGGGAAAAACATAAATACTGGGGTAGATACAACCATTGTGAGTAGTGAGTGGTTTCGGTTGGGGAAGACTTTGGTAATGCATTTCTCTGTTGAACTCCATTGGTATTTTAGTGGGAGGTAAGAGTGTTGGGGGCCAAACTGGGACATCACTGGGAGACAAAGTGGAAAAAGTTCAAACAAAAAACATCGAGGAGAAAAAATTAAAAAAAAAAAAACACACAGGAGAAAATACAATGTCTATAATAATTGGAAACATTTGCTTTTATGAGGAAACCTATGTTCTTTTACTAACTGTCTCATTTGCGGATGCAATCTTGCTTAGAAATATATTCCTGCTAAAAATAAAATAGTTTTGTTAAGAAAATTAAGTCACTCATATTACCATTTTTTATGGATTTAAAATTGAGTATTCTTGTCTTTCCCCCCCCCCCTTTCTCTCTATGTGTGTTTTTTTTTTTTAAAGTATTATTGTGTAATTCAGTGGAATTTTTTTGCATAAGCAAATTATCATGGTCTTGGAAAGCATCTTCCCTTAATGCAGTCTTTGGACATTTTGGCCTTGATTCACTTACCTAATCATTGTTTTTTAGTGCCACTTGACAGGATGCTGAGTATCAGAGTGACACTCACAAGGCTGTCAGGTCTAGCAGACCATATACAGGAGGGTTGTGCCCTGGTAAACTGGGTGCTAGAAGCCAGGTGAGATGTCTTAGAGCATTTAAGAAGCATTAGATGCCTATATATAGGTAAATGAATAATTTTTCTTGACTACACCATTGTTTTTTTCCCCTTAAAAAAAATCCCATCATATATATATGGGTATAAAAAATATTGGAAATATATTTAGTAGGAAAAACAAGATTTATGAAAAAGGAGCTTTAAGAATCCTGATATAGACAAGTGTTGTATTCCACTGTTCTGAACAAATACATCCTATATACACAAATATAAAAAAGAGACGTTCCATTCGCCTTCTCTTGCAAGTCTTAATTTGTACTTTAGACTTATTATTGTGGAGGTTATTGAGCATATTAATTTAAACACTTAGAAGGGTAGTCACACTGTATTTTAATTCTAAAGTTATGCATGGTACCAGTCTTAAAAGTGAGAACGTAGCATAGCTCTCACTTGAGTTTTCAGCTCCCATCTGAATGTTAACACTATTCAGTCTGTAGCGTGCCTGTTGTCAGTAGAAGTAACAGGGATTGTTCAGATCTCTTGAGATCAAAGGTCTTGTTTCCCAACGCTACTGTAATAATCTGAGCCTAATCAAAACCTTCCGTGCGGACGAACACCTCAGGCTGAGTCGTGGGAATGATGCCTTTTGAAATCAATCTATGAATCCGTGGTTCTAATTTCAACGCACTGTCTCTTCATATACTTACTATTATTACTTATACAACATAACTATGGTAAAATTTTCGAATAATCAGGATGTGAAGAATTTAATATAATGGAAAAAATAAATATTTTACAGTATTTTTGCCCTTCTACTTCACAAGCAGTGTCCAAGATACAGACAAATCTGCTAGTTTATAATCATTTTCTGTGTCCCTATTGCACACTCTTCCCCCCCACCCCTTACTACCAGCTGACATAATGTGGGAGACTTGGTTCACCCATGAATTGCACTCTGGGCTGACATTGGGACATATATGGGCAGGAAATATATTGGGGTGAGAAAAGCCTGGAGTTAAGTTATGCCAAAATTCTGCTATAAACCTCAGTAGACTCTAAGCATGACATTCCTCACCTCTCACAAGCTGAGTAAGGATCATAACCTGAAACTAGTTTTCAAATGATGTTACCAAACTCTGGCTGCAGTTGGGTTCATCACGCTTTTAAATCCCATGAACTGTAAAGACTGGACTGTGTAGACTGTTAGAAGGCAGGAAAAGTGTCTGGAAAAAGATAGTGCTACTGCTGGATTTTTACTTACTGTAGTATACCAAAGAGAGATATCTTTTTTCTTCCCGGTGTGATCAGATAATTAAAAAACAAACAGGGATTTCAAAACACATTTCCATCAACCAACATGATGTGCTTATGATACAGAAGATTGGGAATGACTTAAGTAGATAGCAGCAGTGAAGAGAAGAAGAATGTGAGGAGGAGATTACTTGTTCTTGGTGGAACTTTCTTTAGCCGGTGTCAGATGACTTTCTAGAGACAGAGCATCAATGCTGAAGGAAAAGGAAAATACAGGAGAAGAATGTCTAGAAGATCATATCATTTTGGTGCTAAAAACTATTTCTTACTCTAAGAGAAGTCAGCTATTTGCTAAGTGTTTTGTTCAAGGATAATGTTGACATCAACTGAGGAGACAGGACAACTAGTTTCAAAAAAAGTAGTAGTCAGTGCTCAGAAAAACAGCACCCTATAGCATTTGAACAACTTTAGGCAAAGCTGCATGATGCCTGACTGGAGATCAGGTGGGACAGGAGGGAATTGATCCTATCTAGAAAAAAAAGTACACTTGGGAGGGCAAACTAGAGATGTGAAACTACATGAGGACATCTGGGCTAAAGAGCGATAACAAAAAGACACCCAAAACAGCTGAAGGAGCAATATTTGTGGTATCATCAGTTATCCTGCTGAATCTGGGGAAATAAACGTACTTTTGTTTTTCCCATGTTTAATAATACTTTGCACAAATGAAGATGCTAAAGCAACTTAGAGATACGTATTTTTGAATCAGAGCCACATGATAAAGCATTCAAACATAATGCAAATAATTGCAAACTGACGTATCCAGCAGTTTTTTAAAAAAATGTATAAATAATTTAGCTTTACACATGGGCAATCCTTGCTAAAAATTGCAAATCAGAACTCTTCTGTTTGAGTGTATTTTATTTTGTTAATGGATTCACTAATATGAAAGGCATCTAATTGTATAATGTATTATTAGTCATTTTCTTTAGCATCCTATTAACTTTAAATAATTCTAATATTTAACATTTTATAACATGCACAACAAAGTTCCTCTATCTCCAGCAGAGGAAAAAACATGCCTTAATAATAAATTTTTCATAACTCTTTCTCCCGTGTATGTTGTGATACATATTTGAGCAGAAACATTGAAAACTGAAGCGTAAAAAAACAAAGCATGTTAGATGGCATTTAAAAAATATACATCACAATATACCGTGGTCCTGTAAATACAAGAGCTAGAGTATAAGTCAGTACAATTAACTTCTTTTAAAATTGAGTCACATATAAAGTGTGATAGGATATAACTAAGTGCATCTACTAAATGTCTTTTCAGTGGTAGCTGAACAGGAGTGTATAAAATGGTGATTAATGCCTACTAATGGAAGTGGCCTCCACCACAAGTTGTGAGCACTGTGGCCGTTGCCGACTATAACCACGCACAGGGGCACCGAATATCTCTAGCAAACCCCCAAGTTTTCCTGGGCTAGAAGTAAGTTGACAGGTCGTATTAGGAATTTTCTCCTTGCGGCGCTTTTTTTTTTCTTTTTAGTAGGTCAGATCTCGCTCCCGTGTATGGGGAAGTATTATGGGAATGAGCAATGTTGAAGCTGCTTAACAAGCGCACACTTTCCCCACACCAATCTGTTTTCTGGGGACAGCCAGGCTAGTGCTCTACAGCATCCTCTCGGCTGGGTGCTATTAATGTTAATAAAATGCACTTAGCACTTAACATCTCAAGATCTCAAAAGAGCTTGCAAAGCAGCATCATTATCTTTACATTACGGGTACGGAAAATGAAGGATAGGGAGAGTAAAAGATTTGCCCAAGTTTCCATGGTAAATCAGTGACAGAGCCAGGAGCAGAGCCAAAATCTGTTGATTTATAGTCTGTCTCCTATGTAGTGCGCCGTGCCATTTCACCAAACTCCAGTTGCCAAGTCTCTACCGCATACAGAGACTAAAGATAAGGCTGCAATCGCCCTCTGAAATGTGGATTTTGGGCTCAGAATAATGCAAAGCCAAATTAGACCTTCAAATGCGGGTCTCCCCTGTGATGCATCTCCAAGTGCAGGGCCACCTGCGCAATGGACGGCAGTGCAAGGATCCATGAATAAGCTGCTTTAAATTCCTCTGTGCTGGGCTGCAGAGTAAAGGGACCTGGTCCTTGAGGAGCCACAAGTACACTTTACATGTGAATGAGGTCCTGATTTTCATTGCTGTGGTCGTAGGGATGCATCGCCACGCGTTGTGTTTTGCATGACTAAGCCTCGTGGAGCGATGTGTTTGCACCGAGTATTTTCTAGTCGCTTTTGAAAGTGACTACATCGAGATAATATATGAGCAGGTATGTTGAAGGGCTTGTGCTAACATCCCTGTGAGTTACCAAAATATTACTAGCTCTATTTGGTAAGTAGGAAAATAAGGAGCTGAGTAACATGCCTAAGGAAGTTTTGTGATGATTCAGGACTACAACCCACATCTCCTTGTTTCAAATCCGTTGCCCTAGCCCCAGGGTCATCCTCTTTTCAGCTTCCTTAGGAGGCACAATACCGACCAAAAGTTACAAAGAACTGGCTGTTTTCCTGCCACCGTGGATCACAGGACCAAGCAGAGAGCCAAGGGACGGTTGTGGTCCATGTGCTCAGCCCTTGCAGGCGGGCATCCTTCCCTACGGGAGGGAAACACCTTCCCATGCCCCCGGCAGTCTTATGCCTCTGTTTCCCAGTACAACCGATAACAATTACTGTGATGTTGGTGATTAATTTCTTCAGTGTGTTTGTATGTGCATGCCTGTATTTCAAGAGATTGCCTTTGAGGAGCGAAGGTACGTAGAAAAGAGGGCGACAGGGAATTATTTGTTTTAGACAAAGGGAAAAACGCAATGCTTCCCAGCCCTCTGCCTCTCTGGGATTCCTGCAGGGCCATGTCCTGTCTGCTGAGCAGCTCTGACTCAACTGGAGTCCTCCAGTTTTCAGATTAAACATAATCCAAGGCACTGAGTTACCTACAAGGGCTTATTTCCCCTCTGCTGAGCCTCCGTGCATGCCTGTACTGGTCAGACTGGCAGCATTTACCCTTAGCATTCGTTCTTCCTGCTGGCCAGCCAGTTTTATCCACCTCTGGTCCCATCTCAGCCAAGTCTGAATTTACTGAAATGATTCCTGCGGTTCACCAACTCCAGTTCTCTGCAAAGGTGCTGCAATTCTGGCATCTGCTTACTTTCTTCCCACTACTGGACTAAGCATTTGGGGTTCTACCAGCAGAAGGTAGGGCCACGTAATGCCGTGATTTAATATAAATACAAGCCGATGGCTGTCTGTTCTCTAACAGACTTTCTGGCTGCGGTCTCGGTGACTAGGTGTGTGTGTCTGAACTCAGTTTGTCTATTCACAGCTCCACACATTCGTACATGTATCTGCATACAGCTCGCTGAGTCTTTTTTTTTTTTTTCCCCACCCTGCATCTAAATAGGCCCTAAAAATCTGAGTTATTCTTTCTCCCATCCTGGTAAGGGATATCAGAGAGCTTTGAAAGACTTTAGGTTTGTAGTGAAGCTTGCACTGCTGTATAATTTTGTGTATCTGTGCTGTTGAAAACTAAGAATTTAGGTCAGGCTTTGTATAAATAAAGCTAATGTAAGGTGGGCAACTTTATTTTACATCCCTATGCATTTAAAAGTCCCAGCTGGAAAAGAAAGCAAGATAGTAAGAAACACAAACATGTGTTGGATTATTTCTTGTTAAGCAAATCTAGTACTGTGAAAGATTGACAGCACGGGAAACTGGAGTCCTCCATTTATCCACACTTCATTTCTATCCATTTATCCACACTTCATTTCTAATATCTGGCTTCAACAGCAGATTGTAACCATAGAAAGGCTATAGACTCTGGGTGAAATGGCACTCCCTCTTGGATCCAGTTTTAGAAAAGAAAACAATTATTCACAGAATGCATGTCTTTATTCTTTATTGCACATTTCAAAGTCTCCATGAATACTCATTTGCATGTGACAGCTAATGCTGCATCTTGTATTGGCCAGTAAGAGGCATGATTGCACTAAATTGGAAGCAGCAGGCACAGGTTTTCTTTTAAGAATGGGGGTGGGGGTAGCCATCCTCTTGTACTGCTCTCAAGTCTTCAGTCAACGCGATTTTAGAACAGTTGCAAGTCTAGTTACTGGCATAATAAATCCCAAATTAACTGAATATGCAGATTTCACTTCCATTAGGTTACACTCTTTAAATTGATGTACCCTTCACTTTATCTTTTGTTAACAACCCCAACTTTTAAAGTAATCGAGAAGTGGAGAATTGAAAATACTAAACTTGTACTTCAGGATTGAAAAATGAGGACAGTAACATTCCCCAAATTGATATTATTTCTTTTTCTCCCTCTTTCTTTTTTGATAAACCTAAATAAATACATTTGCTCACCCTGCATAATTTTTTCCAAATGATCTGGTTATCCGAATGACACACAGGATAGCAGAATCCCGGCAATGCAGAAAGGCTGTTGCCGGCAATGCTTACAATAAAATCTGTGTACACAGCAGCAACAGAATATATTTGTTTGGTAACACATTCCTATTCCCTTTTGAAATGCATGCAGTTTCCACTCAGAAGCACTGGAAGATATCAAGATAAATACTTCTATGGTTTCTATGTAATCCCTTTGAAAATTATCTGGAATATAATGGGGACAAAAGCAGCTCCTTGAAAACAACCGGAAACTCACTCTTTTCTTAAATGTAATCTCCCAGCAAAATAAGAGATCGTAGGAACTAGCTGTTCGTAAAAGTGGAGAGATTAAGAAAACCACCTTGAAAAGCTTTACTGTAGAAAACAGCGTATCATGATCATTCACTTCCAAAAAGTTAAAATTGAAAGCTGTTTCTTTTTCTCCTGTTTCCCGACAGCTACAAGACTTTCACACTTTTCGTTAGAAAGCCCTAAACTGCCATATGAGTTGCAGCTAAAACATCAGAAAGTTTTTCATGCATGCAGTTTAACGACGAGATTACCTGCAGTACGGGGTTTTTTTCCAGCAAGAAAACTATGTAAAACCATTGCATTCCAGTAACAGACAGGACTTACTTTGTAAGATGGATTTCAAAAGATCTGGAGGCTGCTGTTCCTTATAAAACTATGCCAAAGACTATTTAAGTGGCCAGTAATATAAACATTATGCTACTAACACTGAACAGTTTATCACATAAATATAATTGTCTTCTTTTAGAAGAATAATAAAAGCCGAATCCATATGTTACACATTATTTAAAATTGTTTTCTGCAAGATGTATTAATCCCAGCGAAGAAGCAATTCTTCTACTATAGGAGTATAACAGCAGTTTTATTTTATTACGTTGTCATTGTTTAATTTGTTTGTTCCCGGTAGTAGTTTCACAGATTTTTATGAACTGTTACTTTTATGGAAAGTCAAGTTACAAATGATGGACGCTGTTTGCTTTCAGGAAAAGAAAGGTCATGAAGGTAGATAATGTATTTATTTATTTACTTACTGTACTCAACTTTTAAAAAAATCCCTCAATTCTTAGCAGAAGCTGAAATAACTTGTGGTTTTTAGACCCAGGAGGCACATATTTTGATATTGCTCTTCAGCAACACTGCTAGCTCTGCAGTCTATTCAAATTTGGGAGTAGAATTTAAAGCTCGGATAAACAGTGTTCGGTAGCAATGGCTGTGCAGAGCTTACAGTTTATCTTTACAGAAATGTGATCTTGCAGCTAAATGTCATTTTGTGTATTTGTTTTTATGAATTTGAGCTGAATGCTATAGCAATAACTTATTTGCTAGAATACTCACAGTTCTACTTTGGACTAAGTTATTTTCCATTGATTAAAAAATACCTTTTTTTTGAGGGGGGTAACATAAGGCTCATTTTTTAATGCTTTTGTTCTAGAATTTAAAATTATGAACTGTCATGTGCTAACCTGAACTCTAGATTACTTGTAGCGTAAGTTAACGACAAGATGAGACTTTAAATAACTTTGAGACAAAAAGCAGCTCTCAAAAATCGACTCTTTAAATGCAACGTGGAAAAAGGGCTTAAGCTGCTGAAATATTTTGGGCTTGTTCACATCTGTAAATGAGGCTGAAATATCTATGAACAAATATGTAAATATGTAAATATGAACAAATCTAAAAATATTTTCAGTTTAAGAAATTAGTTATAGCAGCCCCACTAATAAAACAGTCTTTGTAAGGCATCTAAAAAGTTAATGTAAGAGAGAAAGTACATAATGCCAAGTATATGAAGTTTTAAAATTATAATACAAATCCAAATCAAAGTACAAGAAAAAAAAAAATGTTAATATTCCTTTTCGTTCCGTAGTTAACTCATTGTCATCAAGTATGCAAAATACAAGAGAGGCTTTCTGAACTCCGATACGTAACGATTGCTTCTAAGAGCTGAAAGAAATTTCTCTGTGCTAGGAAATGCACATTGTCTGCCTTCTTTTAACCAGAGTCTTCATCAGCTGGAATACCACCAAGTTTCTTATTTGCTGTCCGTATCCCAATAGGAAGTACATTGCCACTGCTTGTTGGAATCATGATCAGATCCTACAAACAGTTATTCTCTGACTATTTTTTTTTAATGGGTTGTGGTTTGAACGTTGCTTTGACTGAAGTTAGTCACCAGCAAAGCTAAATCTCATGTTTGCGCTGTGCTGTACTGCTTTTAGTCTCTCCAGTTTTAATTAAGATATCTTTTACCTAAGGAAAAAAAACAAACAAACAAGAAAACAAAACACCAAATCACAGTTTTTCCTTTGTCCTTTTAATCCTGGCATACGCTTGTCAAGCTGGATGGTGTGATATGCATTAATACATATATATTTGTATAGACAAACAACTCTGTGTTTAAATAGCTGCTAACTCCGGATATCTGAGGCTCAACGTTGGCTCTCTCCGTGGGCTCTTGTGTCAGCTCATCTCTTTGTGCCTCTGTTTCTCACTGCACCTTTTGTCTGCCTTAATTGCTTAGATTATAAACTTTTTCTCACTCTCACTATGTGCTTTTATAACGCCTGACACAATAGGGCATGGATCTTATTAGGGCGTCTTGTCGCTACTGTGGTTATAGTAATCCAGATGGTGATACTACCGCTATTAATAATAATAATAAAGTATTAAACTACTACCGCTCTTACAATGATAAAAAGTATTAAGCTACCACCACCAGTAAAAACAATAATAATCATCATTACGTTATTTTTCCTAAGAAGAGTGTTCATAGCCCTGGCTGTGAAGTTGCCTTACTCCAAACTCTATAGAAAGTCAGTAAAAGTTTTACTCAGTGAAGTTTTAAGGATGTATTTATTTATTTAGATTTTAATATTAAAATATCACATTTATGTGCTGCAGTTTTAGAACTAACAAGATGAGTTTCAACGCGGCCATGAAAAAACTCTAACTCATTGTTTCACATTATCATATATATTGGCCTAGACATATATGTGTGAGGTTTCTTGTTTGTTTTGGTTTTTTTGCTGTCAAGGAAATTACAGCAACACATTTTTATTTCCTTTGTCTGCGTGACAGAGTGGGATACGCTCAGGTCAAATCTTGAACTCCATTTTATATTATAAATACATTTTAGATTAGGGCATAGTTTTTGCATATGTAAGCAAGATTATTAGGAGGTATTCCAGTTGCTCTTCAGCCTGAGAATAGTTGTTGACACTTCATTAAAGAATATCTGGGATATTTTTAACCTAGATCAGTTCAGTGACCCAGTTTACAACGCAGCCTCGGTTGTGTAGGTGCAATTCAGGGGACAATGAAGCTCAGCCCAGCAAGCCAAAATGAGCGGGTAGGGCCTGGCAGGAGCGTTTTGAACAGGCATTGAGCACCGAAGGCAGCATCTTGTCAAATGCTGTGCTGAAACCATCCAAACAACTGCCCCAGACTGTTAAATGTAATTGTCTCCCGATTAACCGTCCCGTTCCTGAGGAACAATAGAGCCTACGTGGGAACCGGGAGGGCAACCAGCAAACGTGAAGGTGGAGCACAGGCAGACAATAACACGGGCTGGGTCTGGAAAGGGTGTTGCTGGAGGGACGTGCCACCACTAGATGCAGGAAAATCGGGAAGGCCGATCGGGTACACCACGGAGCCAGGGAGGAAGAGGAGCTGAGCAGGGCATGGTGAACCCAGGAGGTTTTGCAAATAATCCCAGCTCTGGTGCTTCTGAAGAGTAAAACAGTTAGGAAATTCCTGTGCTAAGCTCTTATTTCGGTCCCATCAGCCAGGTCTCGCCGGGGAAGCCATCACGGAGCCAGGGCTCACGTCTGGGAGCATCCTGGGAGAGGCAGGGCTGGGGGAGAGCCTCCGGGGCAGCAGGACCCAAAGCCCAAGAGGAATGGTGGGACAGGATGAATGGGCAGGGGAGGGCATTGCAGAGAGCATGATTTGGAAAATGAATAAACTTGGCCCAAATTCACTTGACTTCAAGCACCAGCTGCTGATCTCCTCCTGACAGTCGGGTGCTAGAGCAGAAGAAGATAGATCCAAGAGTAGCCCTTGGTAAAAAGGAGTGTGTTATATTTGAAACCTCTTCTGCCTCTGCTTGATCTACTGGTACGCTTTGCTTAGGAGGAAAAAAAATGTGTTTCACATGGATACTGCTGATTTACTCTGAGAGGGCTAGAGTTCAAATTTTGTTCAAGTCAGATACCAAAACATTGGATATCTCTCTCAGTTTTGTGGACTCTCAGTAACTTTCAAAAGTGGACTTAATATTTCCCAAGAACAGAGTTTCTCAGGATATTCTCTGTACCTTCTTAGCCTGGCAGGAGATACCGTGAGAACTATCATTCTTGTATTAATTTGGCATTTTTGCTTGAAAGCAGATTCTGTGAGTGGGAGAGAGAAGGTGGAATTTAGATATTTCAGAATTATTTGGCTCCGCATCTATTTATTCCACAAATAGATAATATTTCAGTGAAATCATGGAGATTTTACTTTTTTGAAACTCTCTTGCCTGTCTTTACCAAATTCTAGTTAAAAATAACCCACTGGCTTTAAAGCAGATGTGATCCTGCATGCCACCTTAAAACTTCTGAGCTTCTCAAACTGTGTTAACGTCCTTGTGCAGACAGAAGGCACTAGATGTCACCAAAGGTGTCCAGCATCTGGCAAGACCAAGTTCATTGGGGCAAGAGACTAAACTCACAGTGATGGTGATGGAGTCCTTCCTCTCCCAAACTGCCATATCCATGAAAGGAAGGAGTTGGGGTGAGGAAGGACTGCCCCATATGCATCTCGCAGCTCTCACACACTTATCACAACTTCTGTCATGTGTGTCCTTACCCCTGTACTAGAATTAAGTGAGCACTTTGCAGTCTACCATATTCTGTGGGTTTAGACACAATATGGAACCCATCCCCAAAGACAGGATCCCCGATAAAATTGCAAGAAGCATTTAAAATAAAGGAGAAACATCAGCAGTGATAGAAATGTGGGGATTTGGTTTTTTGTTTGGTTTGGGTATTTTTTAAATAGCTTCATAAATATCTATTCCCAAGGAAAATAATTCCCAAAGGCAAAACTGTAAGGAAGCTGATTCATTTGTCATGGTGTCAAGTCTGTTCCTGAACTGAAGGATTTCTCATGTACTTAGCAAGTGAGAGAAGTCTGATTAAGGCTAAGAATCTCTTGTTTAATTAAGCTTCTCTATACCTCTTGAGGGCAAGCACTGTCTTCATTTTACATATAGGTAAACTACACCATAGAGAGGTAAGAGGCAATTCCTTTTCCCTGAGCAGAGCACGCAAGCTAAGGACAAAGCATGTCAGCAGGTTCTGGAGGAAATCCTCCCCTTCTTCAGCTTTGTGGCACCAATACCTTCTAATGCACACGCACATAAAATACCTGCAAATGTTATATTCAACTTCCAATTCTGGGTGCGCGGTCACTGTGCGTGGTCATGTCTGGGACAGGACAATGCACTCACAGGCGGGGGATTTGCATCCCACTTGTATGTGTTGGGTAACTTTCTCCAGGCTGCTTCCAGAGCTCACCTCAGTCTGCTTTGGAGATGATCACAAATGAGCAGTTGGCACCGCACAGACTGTAGGCAAGGGAACAGAGATAAAATCCCCAAATCACCTTTTTTCTCCCCAGGAGAAACCTTAATTTCTCCTAGTAGAATTAACAATCCCACCTGCAATTTCTAAGGGCATCTCTGAGGCTTTTGCTCTGTAAAGCTCTGCTGTGATGTAGGTCGTATATTAACTTGCCAGGTGCAAGCAGTAGAAAAAGTGTGTGTTCACTACAAAAGATTTTTTTTTTAAGCTTACCAAGCATATACTACATTTATCCAGAAGAAAGGTAGCCATCCTCAAGCACACTGCTTCGTAAAGTTGTGAAGTTGTAATGTTGCCATTCAGCACGATGTTGTAAAACAATGCTAGGGTGGTATTATGTTAGGTTATTGCCGAATATATGGTAATGAGTGTGACCTCCTCAGGTGCAAGGTCCAACTGAATCCAGTGGAAGCTGCCACGTTGCTACATGCAAGAACAGAGTTATAGGTCCTTTTTCTCTCGTGCTTAGTGTGAATTTAGCTACTAAAAAGAAATACATTTTATTAGAAAACCTGCATAATACTGTATTGAAACTGTGATAAAATTATTGGAAGTATTTGACATTATCATCTTCTTTTCTGTCTTTGATACCAACATTTTCTTGTAGACTTCTTATATAGGCTGCACTAATTATTGTGCCATATAATCCTGTGCCATCAAATAGACTAACACATTAGCTATTTCTCTCTCTCAATCTCTTCATGCTTTCGTTTTCTGTGAATCACATCAATGACAGCAGTTAAGTAAATCAAAGTTTATAAGACTTGGGGAAAAATTGTCATATACTACACACAAAACCAGCTACTGTATTTCAAAGTTTTGGTTGAAGTAACAATATCAAAGGATTCCTGTCATATGGGAATCTTTTCCTCTCGTTCCTGCACTATATACTATTAAAAGGCTTTAGTAAGTGAAGTGCAGTAAACCCAAAGTCCCCCTTTTACTACTGGTAAAAAAAAAAAAAATAGCAACAGCGACAAACCAAAACCAAGCGAATCTTTCCTGTGGGTACACCTGTATGTATGTGTGTGAGCGTTTGTGATTTGCTTTTTCTTCTACCTTTCCAACAACAATGTTGAAGAAACAAAAAGTATTAGAGCAGAAAGACTCTAATTATTTTAAAGTTCTCTGATCAGCTCCCTGTATTCAGTAAAAGAAAACATTTCAGACCTTTCTTACCAGTTGATTCAAGTAGTTTCTTTTGTTAGTGTTTGCCAGGTGACCTTTAAGGAGAAGTGGAGTAAAACTCTGCTGCTGTTTTCTTCCTCTGAAACTTATGCAAAAAAGTAAATCTTTGGCTTTACTCTTCATGGTCAGACATTTTAATTCGGGGGAGCAGAGGATGGCTAATTTAAATTACTTTTGTTTGGTTGTGGGTTTTTTTTCCCCCAGAAGAAAATGCTCCTTCACAAATGGCCTTTGCTTTTCTCCTTAGTCAATAAATCACGAGAGGCCCCAACCTAGTAAACCTGCCTTGGACTGATGCTTTATAAGCACTTTAGAGTAGTAATTAATCAACGTGCCGCTCCTCAGCGCAGAACACAAGTAATGGGGAGCGAGGCAGGTAATGTTTTCTGTAACAAGATAATGGCAGAGCGGTGCCCGCGCTGGAGGCTGCTTGCAAAGCCGCCTTGCGCAGAGGCGGGCGTCTTCCCGGGGTTTTTCTCATCTATCATAAAGTGCAACACCACCGAAGCCTGGCCCTGGTGGCTAGTGCTCCTTCCCGTCCCCGTTTAACTCTCTTCCGTACCGGTGGTCCTCGGCTGTGACGTGGGCTCGCTTTGCTTTACTTTCGCCGCAGCAAAGGCTGGAGCAGTTTGCTCTGCTCCTCAGAAACCTCCGTTCTGCAGGGATGTACACACGTGTCAAAGCTTGCAGAACGCATATATTGTTCTGTTCATGCACAAATACAAATCACCCAGGCTTGACTGAGGTATTCGTCTTCCTTGGTAGTGGATTTCTACCCGTATGAGGAAAGAGCAGGAATACTTGAGAATAATTGCTCCCCTAAAGTGAGTAAATTTAACCTTTAATTAGGGCTTTTTCCTTTGTTTATTTGATATTTGTGTGTTTATTTTCTTGGTCATAAACAGACTACTTAAATGGTAAACTGCAGAGGGAAAATGCAAATATTTATGGAATAATTCGCTGGAAGCGGAGTGTATGTTTTATGCCAACCACTGGCCTCAGTCAATAGGAATATCACCTCTTGGTATGTCTCCAGTAAAATTGCACCTTTTACCAATATCTGGTTTGATTTAATACTGGAAAAGGAATGCAAAGCTTTTAGGTTTTAGCTATTCTTTGTGGTATATTTTCCTCGTGAAACAATACAAAGAAAGTAGCTCTTGACAAGTCACATTTTTCCACACAGTGATCTCTTGTTAGAGACCTGTGAGACTACTGTAATTTCCTTCCCATTACGTTCAATGAATTCCATGCACGTGAAAGAGAAAATGGATAGTGGAGCCTGAGTTCCTGTGCTACCCACTGCGTAGGTACCGAAAGGAGGATGGAGACTTACCATGGGATTCTTTACATTGCTCTTCTGCTATACATTAGCTTTAATCTTCCGCTGAGCAAAATATAGGCATTTGTAACAAAAATAATGAGAGTTAGCCCTTTGGAGACTCTATGGTATGGGTCAGATTTACCTTTCAGTATCCTCATGTAAAACGCTGAGATCAGAGGGGTTACACCAATGTAAAACAGGTGTGCATCTGCACACACGTATATAGAGACAGACGTGTATTTCCTTTCATTTAACAAACATCTATAATTCAGACCTTAGCCTCTACCAAAACAAACCTTTTATAACTTTAAATTGCTGTTTCTATCGGGTTGTTACTAGAAGTGTCTCATCAACTGTAGATAAAGAAGATCACCAGATAACCAACCTTAATGCCTGCACAAAAATCAGCTCATAAGTCTGACCGTGCAAGCATCATGATATCCCAGCACTTCAACTTCACAACAAACTTCCCTTCCGCTTAAAAAGTGTGAGCAACCACAATACACGCATCCATTTCGAGCGAATCACATGCACAGTTTTAGCTTTGACCTAGAATGAATTAACTTCTATTCCCAAAGCTGTATATACAGTGTTAAGCTATCTGGGGTTAATTTGCTGGAAAAAAGGATTAGAAGCAAGTTTGTGTGTCCCTGAGAAATAAGATTTTGTCTCAGTTGTTTATACATAGGCATAGAAAGAAATCAGGAAGCAACAGGGTATGTGGAAGAAGAGGGAAAGGGTTACAGCCTCGAGTTTCCCGAGAAGCACAGCTTGCAGTTCTGCTGCGGAGAAGGTTTCTCCATCTGGCAAGCCTCCTGGGATGCCAGACTGGAGCAACCAGTTTGCAGGAGCTGTACACGGGGACACCTTCCCCGGCCGGCCGTCAGTCACTGCAGCCAGCCCCGTACTGGTGCCAGTACTCTTGCTTCTACCCACCAGCCTCCTACCAGTCTGCTCGGCGGCGTGAACTGGCTGCGCGGAGGCCGTAAAATCTGCTAAAATTATATCCGGCAAGGATATAATATCGGTCTACTCCAAGCAGTGTGGGTTAATGGGTGAACAAGCCTGAGAAAAAACACAGGAGAATTAAAGCAACTCTAAGAGCAGCGAAGGGAGTTCCTTGGGCTTCTTCTCATACGGGCGAAATTAGGTCATGGGAAAGAAAGGAATGCACTTTTTGTGTTTTAGCGAAACATTTCTAAACTGTGCAAAATATGGAGGTGGCGGTTACTGTGAATGTATAGTTACAAGCCTTTCCCCACTTCCACCCCGTTCCCCAAATAGAGTTTCCAGTGACATTAGCAATAAAGAAATGTGCTGAAAACCAGTTCTGCTTCAAGAAAGGGAATGCTTTAGAAAACTCAGTTGTCTGTTGAGGAGTTGCATGTTATACCTGGAGACAATATTCTACCACACAGTGTAAAACAGCCCTCCTTTATTCCCAAATTGCAAAGGAGCCTTAACTATAGCGTTTCTGATAATGCTTCCATAATATATATATATGTGTGTGTGTGTGTGTGTTCTCCGAGGCATTCATTTGGCTGGCACATTGGAAAATGGTTAACACAGTGAATGTGGGGTGTCATTTTTGTAGTGGAGAATGTGTGCCAGAAGAATTCAACTGTAACCACTAAATATTTGCTTAAAAATAATTTTAACCATCTGGACTCCTTTTTTCTTATTATTCTTATTCTTCTTTTGAGGTGGGGTGAGAAGGGAGTATTTTAATAGGAATGATTTGTGGTTACAAAATGAATTTGGTTAATTTGGTTACCACCCCCGTTTATATGATGACTACAAATAGTCCCTAACATCTGAAGTTTTAAAGAACCGGCAGATTTTTCTCTCTTGAGCTTCAGAAGCTGGAAACGAACTTACAAAGGACAATAAATTGTTCTTGATGGAATAAATAGTTTGTGGGGTTGCTATTGTTCCTCTTGACAATACACTAACATGTGCTAATGGAGGAAGAATTGAAGCGCTTGCGTAGCACAGGCTCTTCTGCCAGGCTGAATTTTTCCACTTCGGAGGGGCAGTCGGGCTCCCCGTGCGCGGGGCAGGGACGACGCGGTGCTGGGATTCCCGGGAGCACCTGCCGCCCGCCCCCCGGCCGGAGGGCTTTGGGTGCCGTCCGCGGAGCGCTCGGCGGGAACGGCGCGCGCCTGGGCGGGCACCGGAGCGTAACCTACAGACCCGTCTCTGGAAGAGCCTTACCAGAGCTTACGTTTCGGAGACGGGGTGCCTGAGGTCGTTTTCCTTGGCCAGAATAAGGATGCTTGCTAAAAGCAGGGTCGGAAAAAGAGTTTTCGTGTCTCTACTACTTAAAGGGATTGTGTATTTTTTTGTCTTGCTTAAGAAGGTTCTTAATACAGTTTTTAAATAGTCGGAGTTCAGTGACAGATTTTTTGGTTCTGAATCCAGCTAAATATCGTTGGTAGATGTGCAAGTTTCTATGTTCTCTGTGTCTTGCCTTAGCACATTAAGTCAATGTTTTATGGACCCTGCTGTAAATACATCTGTTAAAAGATTTTTATCATACTTCAAAATGCCTAAGTCTTAACAGCTACCTGTGTGCACTAACGATATGCTAGTAAATGTGCACAGGAGGAAAAATAACCCGAGAGAAATTAGCTAAACTTGCATGTAGCGTTCTTGCTTTAGTAGCTCTCAGAGATACTTTTCCTCTGCTTTCTCATACACTGCAGCACTGGTTTCATCCAAGTCATTCTACATTAGGAACAATTTAGTATCGTTTCATTTAAAATATGCAAGCTTTATACTGAGAGTAAATGTGTAGCCACAAGGTAAAATTAAAAAAAATATATTAGTTTCATCATTAAAAAAAGCCTTTAAAGTTTCCATTATCCATTATGTCAGGTAGCAAATATCTTCTCAATGTAACTCCAGACATTAAATCTGTCAAGAGGCATGCAGTAAAATAAATGTCTGGGATACCTTCATAAACAAAAATCTTATTTCCATAATTCATACAGCTGGCTGGCATTTATTGGCACGTCAGGTGCAATGGGGACATTTCAGGAACATTAACATGTACAGCATCATTTGTCAACAAAGCAACAATGTAAGCAAATCGTTCAGAACTCATACAGATTTACAGCTTTCTCTGCCAGCTGCTAATTACGGTGTGCTCTGCCTATTTGGTATGGTCTTTTTTATTGGAAAATGACAAAGGGGTTATGGTATCCCAGTTTGGAATATAGATGCGCTTTTAGTAATAATATGAGTGGTAATATGACTACACAGCCTGGAGTTTTGATCTAGTCGCACTAGTCTTATAATTGACCGGGTTTGATTGATGAAGGACAAAGAGAAATTCGCAGTGGTATTTACCTACTGATAGAAGTAACCTCTGCAAACGAAGAAATAGTAAAATATCAGAGAGCAAAAAGAAGTGTCCTTCCTTTAATATCGTTTTTTTTTTCCTGCTGGACATGACAGGGAAAATTCAATCCTCACTGAAAACCTGATCTGTTCATTGAGTGACGTTTAGCAAGCCCTGTACGCCACAAACCGGCAACGACCCTTTGAACGTTGCTAAACGCTTTGATAAATAAGAATTAAACTTTCTGCATTTTAAACAAAGCAAAGTGTAAATAAAAGCCAACGATACCATCTGTAAGAGCCAAAATACGTGTTCATTATCTGCCTTCAACATCCTCTGTGTGTGTCTGTCTGTATTTCTCTCACTCTTTATTGGTTTGAGCATGTGTGTTTATGGACGTATGTGTTTCTGCAAGTTAACAGCAGCAAGTCAGTTCTACTTTTTATTTCCAAGCTCTGGCCAGTTTGCATTTCAATCTCATAAAAATATAATTAATAGAGCTTTACGCTTCAGATGTATAAATTAAATATGCTTTCATCATTTTTATACCTGTTATTCATCCAAAGGTAAGAGGATTCTATTAGCTAAATACATATTTAGACACCTAATAAAATTCTGTATTCAGTTCTATTTCTTAGTTTCAGTTCATGAACAGTAACCACTATTCTGAGTTAAGATCTTGACCATTTAATTTTTAAGAAAAAAGTAATTAGACCATATTATGGATTAATCCCTTGCCAATTTTCATTTTTTAAATCAAAGTAATTTTAGACTTGGGAACTACATAATTTCATGCAAAGAAAGCATGTTTTGCCAACCTTATTAAAATCTTTAGAGACCATATTTTCTATAGGCTTCCAAAAATTATCCCACAAAAATGTGTGGCTGCACCCATCTGTACACATAAATGGGCATCTAGGTGCATAATTATCCAGTTTTACATGTGTAAATGTAGGTGTTTAAGCACAAATTAGCTGACTCCCAGATTCTGAAAGTGCATTTTTGTGCGCTGATTAATAGCATTTCCTTGAATTCCGTAATATAGGTTAAAGTCCCCAAAGATTTTTAGAGACAATAATAACTTTTCTGTAAAATATCTGAGTTTACTAAGGTCTTCTTAAATGTTACTGATGCAGCAGTAAAATGAAGTATATCTTAGTGCCAGTATTTGTGTATTATTTTGGTTATAAGGAATATATGATTCTTTCAATATAATAAATGCTATTGGCTCCAACCCCGGAGCGATTGCTGTCTGCCACTGCTTTTCTAGGAGCAAAGTGCACATGTTCCTAAAGGAAAAACTATCGCACCAGGATTTAAAAAAAATTGACCATCAATCTAAGCTTGTATGAGCAATCACAGCCGCTTCCAAATAGAAGTTATTTTGTATTAGAAGCAATTTACCCATCTGGAAGAACAAAGATATTTGCAAATGTTGAAGTGACTGACTTCCAGCAGACGCTTGAAGTTAAAAACCCAAATACTTTTGAGGTGCCTGGCCTCGATTTCAGATCTGGAGTTGTACAATATGTCAAAGAGCTCTTCTAAACAATGAGAAAGGTCACGGGCACCTTGGCTTTGTGGTCCCTACCTGCTGATGCTCTCCCCCACCGCCAACCCCGCAGGCTCATTGCCCACACAGCTGCACAGCAGTTTTCTAGGAAAGGGGAGCAGTTGTAAAGCTTCTTGAATGAGTCTTGGAAATTAGTGGCTGCATCGCCTCGATATTAAATAGTGTGACTATTCTGGGATACCGGTCTGTCTGGGAACAGGTGAGCTATAGGGATGAAGCTCAACAGGGGTTTTGTGGGGTGGAGGAAGAAGTCGGAAGTGAGACATAGGGCATGTGAAGGGACAAGTGTTTCTTGAATGTGGGGTTAAACTGTGTCTTCATGCTGTTATAGGGGCTTAGGTGTAATGAGGAAATAAATATTTAACACAGAGCTTAAAAAATAAGCTTGATGACTCTGGAATTCACAGTTACCCCCGATACAGTGCCCCAATGCAGCAACGCTACTGCAAGTCCTGATACGCCAAGACCGGTTATCGGAAAACCAACTTTATATTGTAACTCAAGATCTTTTGAATTTACTTTATTTGTGAATTTTTTCCATTTGTGTTCATGTCTTTGTACATTTGAAGAGGAAGTTTAGGCATTCCTTGATCCATAGAGATTGCTTTTCTTCCTGCTCCCTTTGATTCTGCTTGCCTTATAATAATGGGCATTATCTTATATCCATATTTAATTTTATTATGTCACTAGCATTGCAAGAAAAGGATGTTCTTTTCAAACATTGTAATGCATTTAGTATTTCACTAGTCATCAGTTAAATCAATTTTTCCCTTTATTGGATCTGAATTATAAATCAACTAGTCATTGTATGGGATACTGTATATGAATGTACAGTATATCATTATGATGTATCCTATAATAATGTCTCTTAGACATGAAAACTAAAGATGGTGGTTTAAAGTGCTGAGAGAGAAAAAATTGGAAACATCTGTTAGTAGGAAGTAGAGAAGACTTTTCATTAAAGTTTGTGAAGTGTATTTGATAAGAAGAACACACTGGGCGGTATTCTTCCACCCCTTACTACACCCACCCCAGTATCCATCGTGTTATTTCTATCTCGCATGGAAAAGCCAGTATTATCGGAGACATTACTTCGGGTAAGGCACAGCTCAAGTAATCTAAGACCCGGGGCAGAGCGAGGATTCACAAGTTTTATGGAAAAAGAGATAGAGCACATTAAAACACAGTCAGTGCCTTGGTCCTGGGTATGTCAGCAAGCTCGTGAAGAAGTGGTGTGGGACAGTTTTGGGTAAAAGCTCTTTTATTTCTAATTAGCCACTACCTGCAAGAAGAGGAGACCGTAAAAATGGGAGGAAAAAAAAAATTGAGGAAGTCAAAGATAAGATATTTGGAGGCATCTAGTTAGCAGATTTTACCATCTTTGGTGAAGGTACTTTGGAGAAGCTGGCAAAACCAGAGAAAAAGTGGCTAAAAACTTCCGAGACGGCTTGTTTTAGCTTAATCATACAGAAATCCATTTAAGCAGACATAAATGTCTGCTTCAGGAAGCGCAATGAAGGCCGTTTTACATTTACACAGGTTCAGCACTTTGTGGTGGTGTCCGCGGTAGGGATTTTGGCAGCCCCGAGCCGACGGGTTACCGCCGTTCCTCTGCAAGCCAGCACCACCTCGCAGCCTCGTCCTGCTGCTGCAGGAGCTATCGTGGGCACGGGGAGGAAAACGCAGCGTTTACACGCTCTTCTCGCTCACGTCGCGGTTTTGCGTGCACACTTTTTGCACAAGCGTGCCTGCTTGTGCCCGTTTTTCGCTGTGTAGCTGCTTAGGCACAACGTGAAATACCTTCCGCAGCCCTCGGCAGCGGACGGCGTGCACGGCACGCGGCTCTTGCGGCTGCCCGGCTGCGGCATAGGGCGCTCGTACCTGCTGCTGCAGGTGTGACAGCTTAAAAGCCAACAGCTAGCCTTGCCTTCGCAACCTGTCCCATCCCTTCCTGCCCCAAGCGGTCTCTGAGCCGTTTCCGTGATGATATCCGGAGCTATAAAATCAGATATAGCAGTTGCAGGGCCGGGTGCGAATTACCCCCGACTCAACGGAAAACAGACTATTGCTTATTGATTCGGTCTAGCCTGTTGTGTAGTCGATGGAGAACAAACGAATACAAATAAAATGAATCAATCGGAAGCTGGCTGAGGGCCTCGGTGAGTCACACGAAGTAGGTTTCTGATATCCTTTATCATCACGCACAGCCCGTGAAACAAGAGTGCTGCTGTCTTCTGCTGGCGCAGAGACTTACCTCAGGCTATTCTGAAAAATGCTTTTTTCTTATTTTTAGACCTGAATCAGCCCATGCTAGCAAATGTATTCTTGTGAATACAGATCCTACTTTGTTGTAATGCCCATGGGAAGGCGGCAGCGTAACCTGTTTGGATGCAGCTGCAGACCACCTGTAGAGAAAGTCAAATTAGGGAGAGACCCCACTGTTCTTTGCATTAATGCTTTTTGTGTTGTGGCTTGACTCCCCCCGCCCTCCCCCTTCGATGTATCTTTCTCGACTGGGGAGATAGCACATTTTAAGACGTTCTGTCCCTTGAAAGCATCTTGTGATTGAAAGAAGATTTGAAAGACTGTAAAAACTCCCCCGTCACCAATGAGTGATGGTGTGCAAGGAGTCTTAACACTTTTAGGATGACTTTTCCTCCTGGTCTTCCTGCAGGTTTTTTAGGGGGAAGGGTGGGCTGGGGGGGATTGTGGTGTTCTGCTCTTAAAGGGCACATTTAAATGTCCCTCAAGTAATCTTCATGTTAGGAGGAATCTTCTAAGTTTTGAATAAAAAAAGTGGTTGTCAAGACTTAAAGCACTAACTGCTGCACTTTTTGTTCCATTTTTTCGAAATAAAAGACTTGGCAAATGAAAGAAAATGGAACAACTCTAAGTGCAGTGCCTGCGTACCCTGTATATCCACACGAAAACGGGTACGGTCTCGGTGATCCCACTTAATGACACTGGAATTCCCTTTACATACAGTCTGAGTTCAGGGCAGAGGGATTGTTAGGCATGTAAGCCAACTGCTTTGAGGAAATTATGTGTCTTTGGTATGAGAAGTAGTTTTAGATAGTTCTCCCGTTGTCTCAGTCGAAACTGCTTAACCCGCCTGGTATCTGTAGCTTCTCAGTAGATTAGGCTTTTCCTCATTTACCAGGTAGTATTTTGTTGCGTAATAATGCAATGTTCTACCTTATGTCACATAAAAACTGCTTGTAATGAAAATTTCCTGTCATTACTCCTTTTAACCCCATTTCTCCACAGATGAATACCACAGTTTTACTCTTCGTTGATGTACTATTTAACATAGGCAGAGTTTGTAGATGGAGGTAATGTCACCAAGCGCTCCCTCATTTTAAATTCCTTCCTCTCGGTGGTGGTATCAATGTTCACAGCAAAGACACCGATGATACTGAATTTAATTGGTATTTCTGTGTCGGGTCATGTGTACTCTCCAAGAAGTTTCTGTGTAACTTTTCCCTAATTGAAATTAGATTGAAGTGTTGCTGTGTACACTGCGACTTAATGGTGACAACGTTGAGCCAGCTTCGAAGCTCAGATGCATGGCACGCATCCCAAGAAATCTGCTATGATGCTCCCACATACATCTATGCATATTTTTATGGTACAAGAGACATAAGGTGTGGAAAAGGAGCAGTCTCTTTAAGGGGGATGTGGCAACCCTATCTGCCAGTCATCTTGCCTCTGCTGTTCTATTCCTTTTACAGCCATTCTGCCTTTCTGGTATCTATAACATCTTTACATACGTGTTTAATGTCTGCACAGCTATTAAAATCCATGGGAAGGTGAGAGGCCGTAAGAGCAATGGACCAGCAGCACTGCTCCTTTGCAGAAACGCTTTTTGTCTGATTTGGGGATAGCTTGCTTGCTGGTAAATGGCCGTCTAATATTCTGGAGAAGACAATGTACGACCGACATGGTCTGCCACCCATTCTGGGAGCTGGTCTGAAGCTCACAGTTGCTGTGCAATGCGAGGGCCCAGTGCTGCCGTTGGCTATAATGGGATCTCACCGTGAGATACCTGCAGCACCCTATTTTGACTCAACACAAGGGCAGATCCGAGCATCTTCTCCTCCGTAACGCATATGCGGAGTATGGAAAAGTAACTTCTCACTGTTAGAAGACTTCTTAATTTATAGTGACTCGTAGAGCTTAATTTATGGTGGCTCGTAGAATTGCAGTGTGTAATAAGCAATGTCCTCGAACATTTTTCATGCGCTTCTAAGTGACTCTTTAAAAAACATTGGTTTTCCTCATAAAAATCATTAAAGTTTTTAAGGAAGAAGTAGTAGTCTAGGTTAGTAATCATCACAGTGCTTTAAATACTAGTGGATAATTAGCAACGTGAATAAATTAAATACATTTCAGATACAACAGCAAAGTTGAGGAAAATCACCAAAATATTAGCGAAGCTCCAAAATCTGACTACGTTGTGCTGCATGCTGTTTTAATGACTGCTATATAAAAATGTGCATAATTCCAAAGAGATCCCGTTTCACATAATAAAAATTACTGTGACATAAAATATATATTTTCTTAAAAAGTACTTGTAATATCAAAAGGACTGTGAAGTATTAGCCATTTAATACAAATTTATCTTTTCTTGCAGATGATTACATTTTCATTTTAATTGCTCACATTTCCCGTTCTGATCTTAATGTTTTATAGTAGGCAAGACATGCCACAAAGAAAAAAAAAAAAAAAAGATTTTATTTGTTAGTTAACAGTCTTCAGAAGTCCTAATTTGGCCAATGTGTTCTGCTGCAAAGTCTTGGAATGCTGTCTTGCAGTTTCAAAAGTGATCTTACTTGGCTTCCCAGAAACTATTATGCCTGGAGGATGCCATGAGAACAAGGGCTGCCTTGTTAACAAGTAGAAAACTCTCAAAAACAAGATAGGATCCTGATATAAATCATAATTTAGATGCACAGAGCTATGTTCACAGCCACAGTAATGTAATTCATTTACATCTAGTTATTACTTATCTCCACCCGAACTACTAAGTTCAGGAATGCAGCTGCCTTCTGCCTTGTGACTCGTGGGGGTTAGGGAAGAATGACATCACTGAATTTAAGCACATTACCATGCTGACATAGTGGCACCTTGTTTTCCCTTCCACAGATAGAGCGAGGATTGTGTGCTACCCCCCATTCTTCCAAAGAATACCTTTTTTTCCCCTTTCAAGCAGCTGCTATATGAAGGGTTGCAAATGTCACTTCAACTAATGATGAATGATGCTTGACCCTTGGACCTGTTACTATGAATTTTATGCAATGCTAAATTAATATGAAAGATCTCTGCTAGAAGACTTCAGCTATTATGCATGCAGCATAAATGATATGTTAAACAATCCAAATTTTTTTCTCATAACCATGGTAAAATGCAGAGCCGCTTTAACGTTTTGATGTGTATTTCCACTTAAGATTAGTATCTTTTAATCCTAAAAATATTTTTGGTAAGCAAATCAGTTTGCGAAAAACATTGTCAAAAGGGCAACTGGCCCACATGTCTTTGTTGTTCGTGTTTGAATATAATTAATTATGTAAAGCAATAGTTAGTGGGAGCTTAACAATTAGTAGAATCTGTCAAATAGTCACACGGAAATTACTAACTAATTGAACTACTGGTCTTTTATTGTTTCAGGAAGCAGTACAGAGTGTCATTCTTTTATCTCGTAAGTTTGTTATCACCGCGCATCAAATTTTTCAAGCAATATATGCTTCCTAGTAGACTAATACATAAATAACCCTCCCGGTAAGGTCACAGTGTGCAAAAGTGTTTGAAATAAAAACACCTGTTTTAATTAGTATTCAGATTGGTGCAGTTAAAAAATGATAATCCTCTTGCAGTTATATGACATTTTTAAGGCTTTGAATTTCCATCTGTATCTTATATTATGATGTTTCAGGATTGTCGTGAGTTAATTATGTTAACTTCGGAAACATTGCTTGCATTTAGAATGAAAAACTTCAGCTTGAATAGCCAGGAAAGCAGATGCTATCTTTCTTGTCAACTGCTTTGTTGTGCGTTGCCTTGAAACTTTTTATAAGATTCTGTATCCAAAAGGAAGTATAAATCTCCATTTATTTGAAATGTTACTCTAATCTAATCAATATTTTAATATCTTTCTTGTGGGAGGGACCTGAATGTGTCTCAAGGAACCAAAGACACAAAAAGCTCTTATTTTATGTTGAAACCTTCCTGTTATTGCAAGTCCATTTACAAGACTAGTGTGAAGAACAGGAAAAATCCATGCATTATAGAGTTTAAAAATTTTTTTGAAGCATACTTTTTCTCTCTTGAAAAATACACCTGTAAGTTTGGGTGGAATAAGAGAAATTGGAAATGTTACAATCAGAATGCACATTGAGATAAGCCCTGCAATAGGGAAAGGTAGGCATAAATATACCATTAATGTAGCAAATCTGCATTATGTCCTGTCACAGAGCAAGTGAAAATGCAGAACGTGAACGTGTGGCATGACACGGAGAAAAAGGTGTGATGTCAGAAAGGATTTGGTGTCTGTGTCTCCTCCTTCCACGTGAGACTGCAAGGCGTGGGTGGGAACCACGGAAAACAGCATGCCACTGAGTCACTCCTATTTCGTTACACCCCTTCTCTGCCAAGGAGGAACCATAACCATCGCCAAGTGCGTTTACATGTACCCTGGGCTATTTATGCATCTCCTGCGACCCAGTAAGAGAAGGTATAGCTGCACACATGGAACTGCACGTGGCAGGGTGGATGGAGTTATGTTTTTAAGCCCACACCAGCATTGAAACGTCAACCTTTTGGTTGAGAAGATCTAGGTAAGGTCTCAAGAGCTACCTTCTGTGTACGTAGCTCTTAATTCCACTGGTCATGCAATTACACGCATTTCGTGAACACAAGTTTGACCGTAACTTAGGGCTTTTTTATTTTCAAACACATCGTATTCCTCAAACAAAAGCTATTTTCATCGTCACAACAATTTCAGTGTTTGCAAGCAGGCACTGTACAAGAGAAGCTAAAGTGCACGGACTAACCCCTGCCTGCATCAGGACATACTCCACTATCTGATTCTCAGCTGGTGTTGTTTCAGAGCAGATGTAGCTCTGAAGTTGATGAATTTATATGAAAAAAGTGCACTTACTAAGAATCTTCCCTCTTCAGGGTAGCATGTGATTCTCAAAATGCATAAAAATATTTGAAAATTCATGTTATTATTAGCACTATTATTATCAAAGGACATTTCGTTAACATTTGAAAGTCCTTCAGTGCACTTGAAGATATATTTGTTTTAGGAACTTACATAATCCCCTCCTGTTTAAAGTTTTGTTTTAAACACATACAATTATCATCTCATATGCCCTGATTCAGTAAGCACTTAGAAGCATTCCTATCTTTAACAGCATAGCTAGTCCCGCTAATATCCAGGGAATGGAATTAGAGCTTCAGATATTAGCAAAAAGTAATGCAAATGTGAATTAAGCAACATGGTTTTGAAGTAAGTTGACTGAGGACTTTTTATTTCTTAAACTGAATGTGAAAGTTTGACACACAAAAAAAATCAAAGCAAGCATTGCTGATACTAATAATTATTTTTAAAGTATATAAAGTTGAATATTTTAGGCTGGTAACTAGAAGGAATTAGGCACTGAAATAAACTTCCAGTAGGGATAGCAAAGAAAAATTCTCAGCTTTTAGGCAGAACCATCATCAGAAATACAATATATATAGGCATATAGACATAGATATATATATAGAGACATCTAGAATAAGAATAGTAGTATTGCTGGATCTTAGCATGCAAGTAAGATTAATTAAAATAGATTGTTACCTGCATTGTAGAATATTACTTTTTCCAAGCTAATGAGTCATTTGGATGTATCAAATTTATATTTGTACCTTTGTCTGTCTTAGTGTAACTTTTCAGTACAGTCAACCCTATATCTAACGTGGGACTTGGCTACTGAAAACTCTTGCTGCCTCGTGTTTGTGCGGGAACCTACAGGACGTGAAGTGATAGCGTCTGTCCTGGGTAGTGTCAGACATCATACAGTTGATAGCAAATTGTCATGTTAGGTAACAATTTCAGCCAAAATTTCATGAACTGAACCAGGGGATGTGAAGCATGAATTATTCTTATGACCCAAATGCAGGTCTGGGTTCTCTGGCTTGTGTTTTTCAAGACAACTCACTTTATTGCCAATGGAGAAAATAAGTAATGCCTAAAGGCAAGGTGCAAGTATTAAAGTGCTTGTCTGAAAGTGTTTAACAAAACTGTCCTTTCTTTTTTAATAACTTGAATAACGTGTCTAAATGACCTCGTCCTAACCAGAAGAGCATATAGAGAAGAAATTAAGCTTTATTGGTAAATTAAAGACCAAATCCCATGGTTGATGAGAGATATGGTCCGTTTGAAATAGTTACAGTTTCAGACTTTCTCTTCTACAGTCAGCGGGTGGAGACCAACATAATCCAATTAATTGTAATTCCCTTTTGTGGCACTGGTACAGTGGTGAATGATATAGTAAGTCCATTGAAGTCTTATCTTTGGTCAGATAATCCAAATGGATTCATATTATGAAATAGTCCTTTATAAAAGTTCTGATGAACAGAAGTGTTTTGACTTTAGTGAACCAAAAGATAAAGTCTATACAAAATAAAATGTTTTGTCCTTGACATTTACAGAGCTTGTATATACCTGATTTCATGTAAGAATACTTCTTTCAGCTGGCTTATTTCAAAGATCCCTTTCATTTGAAAGAAAAAAAATCCCAAATTTGTTCTCTGGACATCCTATGAACTGGTGTGCGAGAATGGAGATTTACATATTTGAATAACCTTTATTCTTGTGAATAGGCCCATTAAAATAAATGTGATTAAAGATGTAAGGAATATGGGTATAACATTTTGAGAATAATTTGAATTTCTGTTTTTCTACTAAAACAATAAACTAATAATGATAATCGTTATAACTGTAAACAAATCATAGATGTATGTTCCTTTTCAATATTGCAAGTGGACTAGGGAAACTGCTTAATATTAGCTCAGGCTTTGATCTATTTACATTTGGAAATCATTTACATAAAGGAAGTCATAACGATCTTTATTGTTTTGTTAATTATTTCCTTTGATTATTGAAACTCACTCACTGAGGCACAAGCTTATTGTTATTGGGGTCAGTTCCAAAGATATATTTGGCTATGTGCAATAAGTAAGGATTGGGTGGTGTTCTTGGGTTTTTAATTGTTTTCGTATAGACCCTTTCAGTTTAAAACCACTGGAGACAGGACCGGTTTAATGCATCAGTAGTCTGATCCAGTGCTACACATTTTGTATTTCCCCTTTCCTTTAAAGTTGTCCATAGTAAGCCCACATTATGGCTGGAGTGTTTTCCCTTGTCGCATGCTGAAATCTCATATTTACTAAAGGATACTGAGATACCGTTTGTGGGAGACAACACACTAGACCATATATTGAGGTCAGATCTTTTCAAAGTGTCTCAAAAATACTTTTTTTTTCCTTTTTTTTTTTTTTCTTAGATGGTTTGGTTGAAATGTAATACAAAGAATTTTTTACCCTTTGGGGTACATTACATATGAAATAATTTATGGCCCATGAATCACAAGAAGGCAGTGAATTAGGTTTCAGATAAGTCTGCCAAATATTACAAAACATTGTGTACAGATTTTTGGACTATGAAAAGGCTTTTGACAAGAATGGAAATAGAAGCAGTGTTAGAAACAGCAAGGAGAAGAACAGAAGAATTATATGACAGAATCCTAAAGCACTCTGAGTTAGTAGTACAATTAAAAAGATAGGAATATGAACATATTTTTGAAGTATGAAAATGGGACAGAGAGTCATTGTCCAATTCCTTTCTGTATTAGATCTTGAGGGCCTTCAATTTATTTAAAATGTAGATTTGTGGATGCTGATACACATAATTCTGATAAAAGACCTGACTGTAAATGGAAAAAAAAGAAAGAAACCTCTAAAATTAGATTGCAGCGAAGCTTACTGCAGAGCAATTACACAATAAAAAATTGTTAATAACAGATTTGAAGTCAGAAGAGAGATATTTACCTTGGCTAATATATGTATACATAACATGCAACTAAGCGAGGAAGATCAAGTTGAAAGCAGAATTCAGAATGGACTTTTGCCTTTGAATAGTAAAATGTATCATGAAAAGTAAGCTCCTGATCTAGGCAAGCATTTGATGTTTGTGTTCTGCAGTCCAGGGTATATGTAACAGAAATACTCGCATCCACCCAGAAAATGGAATAAAATCCATTAGCTGGCACAGAGGAATGAGAAAGTCATTAGTCTGGTTCAGAATAAAGAGGGAAGAATAAACAGAAAGAAAAACAAAATAAAGTGTGCTTTAACTACTAGGAGGAAGCTGAAGTCGTTCCGCCACAACAAAGTAAAGAGAAGTAGATAGAGGACAGAATCTTACCACTGTAAGACACACGTAATTTTCACTCAGCATAGCAATCTAATTTCCACGAGTTGCAGAAAGCCTGCCAAGCTCCGTCCTTGTGCGTGGGCAACCTTGGTGCTCCAAAGCCGAGAAACCTCTGCGCCATGGGAGGCTACGGGCTGGGTGGGAATTCCTCCATGTTCTTTCCTTGTCCCTGTCTTTAAGCCCTTGGGGGTATCTAAGTATTTCTTGGACCCTAAAGGAAGGAATAAATTGGCCCTGCAGGTTTCAGTTGCTCAGGCTGGGTATGCCTGCTCCTACTCTTCGTCAACAAGTCACCTCTGAGAAAGTCTTGCAGAAATATGCTCATCTGTAGACAGATGTCCTATTTATTCTTAGGGAGCTTTCAGCTGCGTTTTGAGAGGAAATAGTCTATATCACTCCTTTTCCCGTACGGAATAGCTGATTCAGCTAAGTTTAATGAAATTTAAAAGTACTTGTAATTATAATCCTATTACAGTAATTATTGCTTCAAATCACAATGATAGAATATGCTAAGTCAAAGCTAATATCACTGTCATCTAACCCTGCAGCAGGTATTGGCAGTGAACGATGCATAAGAGTATCTTTTGATGATACTCGTTTCTGGCCACCAAAAAGATTCTCCTTTCAGTACCACCATATATTTTTACGCCTCCAGTTTCAAACAGCAGCCGACAGCATAGAACGTTCCCCAACGCAACGGTGTCGCTAGCTGACCGCTTTTCTAAACCTTTGAACTACTCTGCGTGCTTTCATGACGTACCATTTCTGAGCTTCTCGAATGTACTGGATCTTTTTCATAGAAACAATGAGATAGTTCATCCTTCTCTTACTCTGCGGACTTCTGTGGAATTATGCGAGGATGAATATGACCCAGTGTGCCCAAGTAGAGATTTTTTTTCTTTTTCTGGCACAGACTGAGATTTAAGTTAGCAGTACTTGGTTGTTTCAGCATGCCCCCAGGTCAGCGAACTTTCTTTTCAGAAAAGGGGAATAAACAACACTCTGGATGCATACAGAGATGTTCTGCTTTTTAGCTTAAGTTGCTCAGTAATTTGCGCCTGGGCTCCATGGAAATGAGCACTCCAATAATAAACAAATGCTCAGGCATTATAACATCATGTCTTAAATTTTCTGTTAAGAGGGCATGCCATGTCCCTCTAGCAGAAAAGGAGTAACGCGTGCAAGCTTTATTTTGCTGACTATATCCTTGATAATTCATCAACGGTAACATTGGATGGATTCAGCAGAAGCTGCTTAGAAGTACATTGTATACAAAATTTAATGATTAGCTTAGCTGACATTTTCTTTCGTTTGTTTAAACACTCTTGGGAGTGAAGGACCGTGCACTTAGTGCAGGCAGGACAGTGAACCACCCAGACCTAGCAGGGGAGAGAGGAAGAAGAATTTTTTAGCTGGTCGAGAGCTCACAAAAATCTGGACGAATGAGGAAAGTCTTGCTTTGCATGAGTTGATACTTCTGCTGTATTATTTAATCAAGTTCAATGGATCGTATGCACTTTGGAGTGTGTATATAAAATGCAATGTCAGGACGGGGATTTACTGGCAGGGGAGGAAGCTAAGCATCATGTGCCGCGTCGCCAAGGGGTGAGCTCCTTGTCATATGATGAGCAAGAGCCTTCACCATCTCACAGCATCCCGTTGCTGTGCTGTCTCTGGACATCTCTGCACTCTACTACTGCTCTAAACTGAGTGTGGTCGCTTTGAAAGAAGGTGTTTGTCCTGATATAGCAATATTTTGCAATAGTTTTGAGGTCACATCATTCCTGGGAAGGTAAGAAGGCTGCTGTGTCTTTTCACTAGTGATCAGAGAAGTTGTGGCTTGTAAAATGTAGGTACAGCTATTGAACACACGTGCCTTTCAGCCTATAAGTTAATATTTGTGCTGTCAGCCATGAAAATAACCCTCACAAAAGGATTTAGTGACGGAGTGTGCTGATGTTAAGTGAATAACTTCTGCTTGAGCCTGTTCTTCCTTTTTTTCTTCCTATTGATGACCATGAATGACCAGTGACATATTTCTGAAGAATATAACCATTTAAAATAATAATAACAACAATAATAAATAATAATAATAATAATAAAGAGGTGTCTTTAAGCTTGAGAAAGAAGAGGAATGACTCTGGACAGTTTGTCTTTTCCTAGTATGTGCAAGAGGAATTTTCTTTTCCTCTTTCAACCAAAGGACTCTCTTGGAGCTCTCACTAGTAAACTGCCCATTGGGAAGAGTGAATCCAGCAAGTTTCCCAGGCTTTCAGTCGACTGGGAATGCATTGTATACATCCAGCTCTTCTGCAGAATTTTGGTGTGAGGGAAATTGTATGCGTTAGTTGTCCCCTGGACAAAGTCACATATGTGTTATCTCCCTCAACATAGGCGCCGGCTCCCGGGATGGAGACTCCAGTGCTCCGAGGTTTCACATGCCGGAGCTGGGGGTTGGCCGAACCCCGAATGCCAAAGGTTTATAGGGGTGTACAGAGGTGGCAGCTGCCATCTCTGAGCGCCTGCCGTGCAGGGCATTGCCGTCCCAAGGCTTCTGTGTGCAACCGGCAGCAGGGAAACAATGAAAAAGGCAGAGACGTTAGCAAACGGATTTCAGTACGAATCCAAACCAGACAAGTCTCACCAAAGTTTTCAGAAAGATTTTTGAGGCACAACCTCCGTAGCAGACCAGGCGCTGCTACCTGTGTTTGCAGGAAATCGCTTTCCACGTGGTCATCCATGAAGCCACTTGCAGGAAGATGTAATACCCTAAGTGAAGGAGGACTTCTGAATATGGTTGCTCTGCGATTTAATGGCAGCATGGGCAAAAGACAGTATACAGCTGCGAAAATACTTTTATAAATTATCTTAAAAGAAAAATGAACAAGTAGTGCTCTCAGATAACTGCATTTTGCTCCCAGAGACCAGTCTACATACCAGGCAGGGCATGTGGTTAAAGGAACCCGATCCATTCTCTTTCAAAACTGAGCTCTCTATTGCTTTGGTTGATTTTGATCGTTTCTTTTCTTTTTTTTCTTCTTTTTTTTTATATGTAGCTGATCTTTCCATAGATTACTTTCTTCCTTTTTGGATAAGGATAACCTTATGGTGGTATGCTTAAACCAAAGATGAACTCCTGTTTGGTTCTACTGCAGACATCGCGAGTGCCATTACAAATGCGTATTGCTGAAAAGGATGATTTACTAAGAATAACAACACAGTAAAACGCACATTCCCTTCACAAACATATTGTATATTGTTTTTTTTTTTTAACTAACAACATTGACAGGTGCCCACACTATTTTTTTTTTTTCCTTAATGTGTTCTTTATATTTTCAGCCCGAGTATTAGCATAAATTTTACGGGATTTTCTGGGCATATTTGTGTCTGTATCTAAGATATATGATATCAACTGGCAGTGGCAGTTGAACTAATCAAATACTACTGACAAGTTAAAGCAAATTTTTAGGACTGTGAGATTTTGAGCATCTTCCCAGATACAGTTTCTCCTGACTGAAAGCAGTCCTTGACTGTCAAGTTTAAATACCAGATTTGGGACTTAATCTTTAAGTAAGCAAAACACCCCAATAAGAAATATGTATGAGTAAAGCCAAAAAGTCAGGTCCTCCCCTTAAACCTTGCCTGAAATGCATGTGTGTGTTTGTTTATGGCCCTATCGACATGGTATGTGAGAGATTCCAACCAGTGGGAACCGAAGGAGAGTCATACACTGAATGGACTTCTATTTTCTTTTTAATTTTTTTTTTGACTTGGCATTTGTTCCTTCTAGCAAACATTTTTAAAAACTCTCTTATTGCTAGAGGGAAAATTGACACCCTTTGCTTTCACGATGATACATTCCTAACACGTTTCCTTGAAGAGCTGGAAATGGTGCAAAAATCTGGTAAGATAAGTCTCTATAAAGCCTTAGAAGTCAAGCGTTCCACTTTAGACATTTAAGACAAATGCAGGGCAAAAACAAGTTGTTTTTTTTTTAAGGTTTCTACTTAAAGTTCTGTGCCAAAGCTACAGTACTTATACATTTTCTAAATGTGTTTTAAGCAATAAGTTGTACAACATTTTTAGAACATGTGTTAAGCTATTTCTCTAAGAATGAAGCTCTTAACAAAACATAAGCACTCTGCATGAGATCTTAGCAGCAAAGTGCTTAAAAGATAAAGTAAGAATTGGTACCATGGGAAGAACACCAGCTGTAGAGCACACAGGTCCATTATGAGAAGTATGGTAGTGGGTAGGGAGAAAATGATTTAATCAGGAGTAAAACCAATTTTATTATAAGGGCACGCAGGGGGTGTGGCACCATAGTGAGAGGGACATTTCAAAATATCTGACAGATTTCAACAATGTGAAAACCCACCCTGTTCTTTAAAGTGACAGTAAACCCCATCAGGTCTCTCTTTTTGATGCTATTGTTAACAGTTGACTGTTTAAAGCTGGCCTGCTAAGATGCTGTCGATCTAGTTCAATAGTGTGTGGCAAAATAAAAGGCTAATTGTTGAAATACGATCAATCAAATATGATCTCAGAGTCTAAAGAAGATCCCCTCTGGTAACTCATTTGAGATCAAATCATTACTTTTATGATTGAGGTAATTCAACGGGAAACAAACAAACAAAAAGAAGCTGGAAACCAAAGCAGCAAGCAAGACAACTAAATGAAATGCACAAGTCTGCCTTTGTTCCAGCTTTATCTCACATTACCCCAAGTTAAGGAATTGGGTCCATTCCTTTATTTGTCTACATTTCCCGAACCTATAAGTTTAAAAAGCATTTAATAGAATTTATTAGAAAAAGTCGGAAAACATCTCAATTTTGAATAAGATATTCTATCCAAATATAAACTCTATAGTGAGAAAACTATTGCATTGAAGTACCAGGAATCTGGAGTTATGGGTGACCATGTGTCTCCAATAATTTTACAATTTTGTTTAACAACAGTTCAATAAAGAGGCTGCTCTTGAAGCCAGCTGAACTGCTAAACATGAAATTTCGGTGACATTTAGTAAAACATTTCAAGATTATGTTGCTTCAAATTAAATTTGTTCAGTAGTTTTCACAGTTAGCCCCCAATTTGCATTCAGACTGAAATTTTCTAAAAAAGAGAATCGTAGCACATGTGAAAAAAAGCGAACTCTGTTTTTGGAGTAACAGGACTTGGCGAAAGCGAGTGTCATTTTAATTTGGACTAATAAGGATTTGCACTTTCCTAGAGTTTTATATGGATTATGATCTCACTGTTTATTATGTTCTAACAGCATCACACCACTAGAATTAAAAAGAAAAAAACAAAACCAAAGAAAAACAGAATAATCATCCGATCTTGTTTTATTTTTATTAGGAACTCTATTTTAGCCTTTAGTTTCTTTTATATTTAAATTCCTTAGCTCAGTCAAGCTTCAAAAGAAAAGATTTTTTTTGTTTGCAAAACAGTTTTGTAAGCACTTGTGGTTTGTCTTTAGTGTGTTATCATTTTTGACAGCTTTGCATAGCCTAGGTAGGCCAACAGGGGTCTGTCTAATATTGTTGCTGGGCAAATCTTCCTCCCAGAGATGAAAACCAAACAAAATATTTTTGAAGCAGTAAGAAGGAATTAATATCCTTTCTCTCACAGTACTCTATTCCTCGCTGACATTACATTCAGGCAAAAAAAGGAGAAAAGTGTTACCCATTATTCCCTTGTACATAGCAAGGCTAACACATGTAAAGCAATAACTCATTTTCTATTGCCATGTTTAGCATATGTCTCCTGTTGGCTCAGCAAGGCCTTTAGGCCGGTCCCTTGAGCCGGCCATCGTTGGCAACTCTTAGCCCCTCGGCCTCAAAACCAAATAGCTTTGAATCATGTTGAGCTGTGATGCTAATTTTCATACTGATGCATTATGGGAATAAATGTATCTGACATACTGTGTCAATGGTACTGTCTCTTTGTGTCTCTTGTTTTTTGTTAGCTGCATTCCTACAGATGGTATTCCATTGAAAATGTTCTCTTCCTACAAAAAAAAAAAAAAAAGAAGAAAAAAAACCCATGCACAGCACCAAACCTCTAGGTGCAGAAGGCTGTTAACGGTTGCTGATGATAGTAGGCAAACATTAACATAATAATTAGTGTCTTGTAATTGTTTCATTAAAACCAGTTGTTCCATTTCTCCTCGTGTTTTCCCAGAAGAGAAGCTGAATTTGGACGACAGCCAGTGGGAGGACATCCACGTTGTCACCGGAGCACTCAAGATGTTTTTCAGAGAGCTGCCTGAGCCGCTGTTCCCATACTGCTTCTTTGAACAGTTTGTGGAGGCGATAAGTAAGTACATCAGATACAGTAGAAGCTAGTGAAATAGCCTGTTAGATAAAAATAGTAATAAACTTAAAAATAGAAGAACACGGGCATCTCAAATCTGACTTACCTTCCATTATCCGTGGTCCTGTCTTTTTATTGTTTTTGACTGCCTTTTATCTCCTACAGCATTTAGTTATTTAACTGGAGAAAAAATATCAAATTATTGATCTACAAATTTTGTATATGCGATTTAACTGTAGTGCCTAAAATGGTTTAGGAAAGGAATTAAAATGTGTATGTATTCAAAATATGCCGGGCTGATAATCCATATATCCCCAAACACAAGAGAGAGACTAATAATTGTGAATCATGTTAGAAGGGGCTGTCTTTATGTTAATCAGAATGAAATGCGTTTGTTTTGTTCCACGAGGTTGCAGACTCTTGCCTTGCAGTGGTCACAAAAAGAATGTAAAATCACTCATGTTCTCATTTTTATACCTAACCTTTGCTTTTTTTTTTTTTTTAAATTGGCAGGCATCAAAAGTATTTTCAAAGTCCAAGGTATTTATGCTGTTACATGTCTCCCTGGTTTGTGTGCTGCAAACCCTCTGTATTTAATATATGCAGGTGCATTTTGTAAAACGGTATAGGCTTGGAAAAACTTGACTAAAAAACAGAGTGATTTGGGGGTTTACTCCCATTGGAAGGAGAGGGAGAGAGAAGGGTAGCTGAGAGAAAAAGCCTAGTAGGAGATTGATTAAAGGTCCAATAGAGAAAAATCTCTAGGAAAAAAACAAACCCAATAAAGTGCTTAGAGATCTGTTTTCTGAAAGATGGGCATGCATATTTGCCATTACTGTTAATGAGAGCTGTGTATGCACATGCGCAGCTGCCAGAGAATATGAAACTCTTGTTGTACAGCTCACTTTGATTTTATATTCATAGTTCAACTAAAGCTTTTCAAGACCCAGCATCAGATATAATGAGGTTAAATACATCTCACAAGATCCTTCCCTTCTCGGATATTTAGAGATGCTGTACAGTTAAATGCACAACATAAAGAAATGCATTACCTGAAAGTTTACTCTTGGCAGCTCACTTTCTTCTCCTTTCAAAGGAAACTAGATGGAGAACATCATCCCTTGAGTTTAAGATCCCGTTGCAGAGCCTCTGCAGTGCTAGGAGGGGAAAAACAATAATTTCTTACTGTTCAGCTTCAGTTTCTGTGATGCATGGGGACAAGATGCTCACTGAAGCGCCAGCACTTGAACATGCCCTTCAGGTGCTTCTCCATCCACCCTCTACGTCCTCTTGGAAAGGAGGAGGTGCGGTGCCTTAAGCGGATGCAGTCAGTTCACTCAATACAGGCTGCCATTTGCGTCTCTTCTTATGCACCTTGTTCTGCAGTCAAGTGTCTAATACCTATCCTCTGCGATAGATGATTATCTTCCTCAGAATCCACCATCATACTGGTCTTCTGGGGACAAATACAGTCTCCCTCCTCCTTATCGCTACTTTTCATTGCCCTTTGGTGTATGCTTTGGCTTAGCAAACGCAATTGTATTCTGAAGAACATTGTCAGGACACCATAATCTCATCTTTCGTGCTGTCTTCTGCTCTCATCGTCTTTGCTGCTGTCCAAGTCAGGGTGATAAAAAAAATCTTTTGGTGGCCTGGTGGAGAGGTTTTTGATAGTAAAAATAACAGGTAACCAGTAATAGACTTGTGAATTAAGAGTTTGAAAGCATATCAGGAAAAGTCTGTCTACTAAAGCATTAATATTCATGAGTGAGAAATTAATGTCCCTTTCTGCTATTTGAACTATTATTAATTCTTATTATGATTTTGAGAACCATTATACACATTGATAGGCTAATGAACAGTCATTTATAGAGGGATTTTAAGACAGTTTATTCCTAGGATGAAAATGCTAGCGCTCCAAGACATGCTTTGCACTATTTCAAAACCCTAATTCTTGTTGCTTGTTTTACTGCACATCAGGGTGATTTCTACCTAATCCAACTGTCTAAAGTAATCTACGGTTTCAAATCAATCTTCTCTTTATTTGGTCTTTACTGCCATAGTATCTACAAATCTGTATTCTTACCCAACCCTACTTAAAAAACGTCTATAAACAACAATTAGGTGTTTTCAGTGTTTTTGGAGCTCTTCTGTATGTTAATAGTCCTGAGGCAAAGTAAAAAATCTCTTTTCTTCTATATCATTTACATTGCAGATGATTCTTTGTCTACTTTGGGCTAATTACTCTGCCTGGTCAGTACTGAGCTGCTAGAAAATTTCCCTTCTTCTTCAGGTTGTTGTAAAAATGAGGCTCTTGTATGTCTGTCTTTTCTGTCTCTTCTTCAAAAATGGAAATTATTAGCATGCAGGGCATGGGTGTGCAATACAGTTAGAAAGAGCATTTAATAATGCCAGAAATAAACCAACCTGATAAGGGCTAGGAAAAAGGTAATTAGGATACATTCCCATACTTCCATGATGATTGTATCCTTGGTCTGGCACCGAACACCCTTCAGTCAGAGACATATATTTGGTAAGTAAGAAGTGGTCTAAAAACCTCTCTGCAGTGGGTAGTAGCAAGTTACCAATAATATTTCTTGGGGATTTAGTAATTCATATAGAGGTTTCAGGAAGATCGAGTACCCAAGAGGTGCCATGGACTCCTTATGCTGATGCTAATTTAAATATTATGTGAAAAAATTCATAGCAAGCTTCGTATTACTTTTCCTGGATGATGCTATTTTAATTAATGTCTTTATTATGTGCATAGGAACAAAATGATTCTATGATTTTATGATTCTTAAATTTTTCAGGTCTGTGTATTAGGCAAAGTGCTTGCTCTCTACCTTCAATTTCCCCTATAAATATCTTTAGATATGGCCATAATACTAGAGCTATGTAGATATGACCAGAATATTAGAAGAAAATTCAGGGCATTGTAGAATCTCAGAATTCTGTTTGTCAGGCTGAAGCTGGATAATTACTGTCCATATAGTTTATATCTGAGAATTTATAAATGATAAATGGAAGGCCACAAAACCCCTGACCTAATACTAGTTTTGTTTCTTAGGATTTGGAAAGCAGGTTTTTCAAGGACTTTGTCTAGTATATTACTGACAAGTCATTCTGTGGTATTTTGGATGAAATATGCGCTTCCAAAGTGTGCCCAAATGCTGCTATGAAATCAGGTTCAGCCACACTTAAATTACTTAGCACCGCAAATAGTTCTATTATTTTCTGGAAGATCAACAGACAAGGTTCAACAGATTGTCTGCAAGTAAAATTGTGCTTCATGTGAGTAAGGTGGTAGAAGTGCCAATAACTGAAACACTTAATCAAGTTATTTAGAGAATTCAACCCGCATGGCCATACAAACTTATGCCAGGACTTCAGCCACTGAAACAAAAAAATCTAACCTAAAAATCTGTTACGAAATATTAACAGGTGAATGTGTTAGCTGATGATAAATCTTTAGTTTAATTGAACTAGTTTTATTGAAAGGGCTCAGGCAGAAGGCATGGAAAAAAAGAAATTTGTCCACTCCGGTATTCTGTGCAATGAAGGCTGATCTCTGCAGCATAGGAAATATTCAAATACTGACTAGTCCTTCCAGATCTTTTCAGCTGGAGAAAGCTGTATAGACAGTGCATCTCTATAGACAGTGCATCCATCCAACTGCAGTTACAAAAAAAACCTCACTGATATTCCACAAAGGAAAATTCCACCAAGTTCCCAAAGCTGCAACATCTGTCTCTGGTTTGGAAGGCTTGAGTTCAGGTCTTTGATTTTTCTCTGCAACAGGTTGGAAAGATTACTACATTGGAAAGATTTTTTTCAATGAGGTCTAGTGATTATGCCTTCATTTCAGTTCCTTATCTCTAATATGAATTTAATAGGTGCCACGTAAGTACTGTAGATAAATAGATGATTTATTGTTTAAAATGCGCGCACACACACAGAGGCAGATGTATATTTATGTATATACTCTAGATAGAAATCTTTTTGCCAGAATTATGATCCTTCTGCAGACAGTTTTCTGAATGAAGGTATCTGTTACTGCTGTGGGCTTCCCACTTAAGGCAGATGAACACAGGAATGAGATTAATAACAAAGTAGTGTTGCGAAATCTGGCTTGCAGGCTTTCAAGTGGAATCCACAACCTGATATGAGATATCTCAGGACTCAGTATGAGGATCAGAAAACATGGGATCCACATCAGCCACCGAGTCCCTGGAGAAGGGACAACATTTGTAGGGCACTGGATCTAGTTAGCATACGTGGTTTAGGTCCTTGCAATCCCCCACAGGATCAAGCCTCCCCAGACACTTAGGCAAAGTAATCCCCTTCTCTGGAGCTCAAGCTTTTCAGACCCTGCAGAAAAGGAAACATTTCTTTGCACAGGGAGAAGTAGAGCCATAGGCACCTGAAGTTCTTCGAAGGCCACAAATGCAACATCTAATTAGCTTCAGAACCTGCAGGGATAGATGGCAGCTGAATAAGGTTTTTCAGAATTATAACGGTGAATTTAAGTGCCTAGATACTACTTAAGGTCCACATTAGATACTCATATAATTTTTATTTTTTCAGGATCTGTATTTCTTTTTTTTATATTGCTCTGATAGACCATTAACGCTTTTTTCAACTAATTTCACACATATCCTTTTGATGTATCAATTAGGGTCTCCTGGTGCATGCTAAGCAGAATTCACAATGTCGTTCCTATCAAACCTATAATGTTATGTGTTACCCTACTGAATGGAAACCAAAGATGGTTATTTAGCATCTTACACATGATAGAGTTAACTTTTTTGGTTATTGGATGACGTTAGATAAAAAATTTATTACAGTTTTGCTGGTATGAGATACTGGTCTTTACTGGTCTTGTCTAAGAAAATCTATAACGATAACAGCAAAGTAATAAACTCTTCTTTCATGGGAATGATAGACTTTTTTTAAACTCACACAAGCTAGCAGTGCTGTCAGTAGTTGTCTGTCCTCCCCATGTTAGTCTGTTGTCTTCATCCCCAGGATTGCTGGCATCAGTAAAAAGGTTTTCTCTGAGTTTGGGCTCTAGTCCTGCTTCAGAAATGTTCCCTGAGAGCCTGCTGTCTGTGTGGCTCGAGACAACATGTCGCAGAAACTCACATCTATCTGGGCAATGATCGTGCTTCGGTCTTCGTCAGGCCATAGCAAACTTTGCACTGAATAATGCAACTTTAGAGGAGTTTGCATGGAAGCTGTCTGCACCAAAATCAGGCAAAAAACCGGTGTCAGGTGGCAATAAGCAAATCTAGTCATCGATACATAATCATGATAAAAGAACAGAGCTACATTGGTTGAAAACATTGTGTAGCAAGGACCTGCTCTCAACTACTGTGCAGTGTTATGAGGATAGTAGCTGGGAAACAGAAAGGAAGTAAATACATTCATTTATTCTGACAGTCATAACATCCTTGTATCATCTTGGTCGAAAGTTACAAAAGATGTCTAAAGAGATTTTCAAAAGACATCTAAAGAAACCTCACTCGAGGCTTACAAAGAACAAGGCTCAAGGCCAACTTGTCTTGGAAAGACAAGTCAGCATATTGCACTGTAAGAAATCTATGACAGTCTCTTAACATCATCACGTAATAGGTTCCTGAGAAACCAAATTTTATCAGTCTCTGGCATTATGTAAATTTCTGTCATAATCTCAATCTGTGGGCTTCGAGTCCTAATCAAACTGCCTTCAGATTCACAGTTGGCGAGCCTCCTATTGAAATTGTTTTCCTATCCTCCATTTACTTGTCCAAGGAAGTTTTGGGGCTTGGCATGGCATCAGAAAGCCTCAATTTCATGTGAACATGGTGATTTATAAACAAATCCAAGGTCACTACAACATAGCTCTCATAATAAATCATAATTAATACCTTTTTGGCCAAATCTAAGTATCAGAAGGCAGTAGAAACCCATAAATTAAATGTGAACAGAACAAAAAATGTGTAGAAACAACAAGTATTCAAAAGTTGAGGTGCAAGTCTTTAAAAGATTTCTTAAAAGAAGGAATGATTTTGTGGGTATCGTAATCTCAGGGATAACCATCCATGTAAATATATCATATGGGTATGGTATACCTGTATATGTATCTATTCTCCCAAGCACAATAATACTAACAATAATAATCACAGCTCTCTCACAAAGCGGTACTAAGTGTTTTCAGCAGAGATTGAGAACTATTAAATCCATTTTGGAAAGCTTTTTGAAACCTCATCTAGGAAGTTGTGTGAAATTCTGATTCAAGAATGACTAACTGATATTGGAATAGAAAGAAAAAAACTCGCATTTTAGAAGAGATGCTAAGACAATATAAGACACAGAGCGACTAGGAGGGAAGTCTTCTAATCCATAGGTGTTATCAAAATACAGACAAAAAATTTATATGATCATCCTGAGTGAAACCAATAAGTGAAAAAAAAAAAAGATGAGAAAGTACAGTTTAAACTAAAGGACTATATTCCACAAGATGTGTATAAACTAGCTACAAACATATTTAAGCTGTAACACTCTCCACCGTTAAAGCTACCATATTCTAGCACAGGCTCCACTCCGATTCGAGGCAGTAGGACAGCATACCCTCACTGAAGATGTAAATGGAGGCTATCGTATTTGGAATAGCAGCAAACGGGTGACTAAAGGGGTTCATTCCAGGCTTTTTGTTCCCAGGAGGTGTCAAGGAACAATATGCCCCAGTAACCTCCTAGTTCTCTTTCAATGACCTTCCTTTCACAGTTGCACACTGTTTCTGCTCAACAGCATTTTAAAATAGCTTTTTCAGGTCTGGAAGTAACTGTTTCAGAAAAAAATAAAATTGGAGGGCATGTCTATGGGAAGATTTTTTCTTTTGAGGGGGAAAACAGCCCAACATGTTCAGAAATGAAAGACACTGAAAAGAAAATTAGTGGATAAGACATTTCTTCCTATTTTTTTTCACTTAGAAAGTTTTAACTAAGTTGTTGGAAGGAAAATGAAAGAAAATCTGCACAGGAAGGTTTAGCTCCTCTGCAGGGCATTGCTCTTTGAAGGAAGTCCAGGTAACACGTCCATAGGGAGCCTGATCCTAGATGGTTTCACTTTGCTTTGCTTTTTTTTTTCTCTAAACATGAGCATCTGCCTTTAAAATGAGATATGTTGTGGTATTTACTAATCCTTTTCTTCCATTACCACACAATTCTGTTGAGCTACAAAGAGTACTTCATAAAACTCTAAGTTTTTTTTTTTTAACTCTGAAATAATATTTTATAATATTTTAACTAGTGTTTTCCCCCCTGTGAACTTTACCTAACACAGTGCTCCAGTGACACCATCAAATCACTGAATTTGCCTTTTGAGGAAAAGAGGAGAATCTGAGGAACCTCACTAAAAGGGTTACACCAGTGATGAAAATTACCTTAATAATAAAGGAACAGAAGGACTGTACAATTTGATCTTACGAATATGGTGGAGGCTTTACAATTATTGTCAAAGGAAATGAAGTTTTAGAAGAATTTCTAGAGGATTTTGCTGTCATGCAAAAGTTTGTGCAGGAGGGACATATTCTCCCCCAGTTTAGTCTTCTTTGTTATTATAGTTACAATTTTTTTAGCATAGTGGAAATTTTATTGCCGATGCCTGGCCTGACTCTTAACTCATGCTAATTATATTCATAATTAAATGTTAAACAAGAATTGACTAGGCCAACTGGCTTGCACAGGTGTTTGTGATATGAATGGTTTAATGCTTACACAATAAATTATTGGATACAAATCTGCAGTAGTCTGCCCAGCGAGAACCTTTTTCAAGAACTTTGCTATACGTGGTAGGTCCAGCATAGTGCTTGAAACCAGGACTTGCAAATAGCACTTACTATTGAAGTAAGGATTATGTCAAAACTATGCCTTGTCCTCAATTGCACAAGCACTAAAAGAGTTTAATTTTTTTCTTTTTTTCCGGGCTCTCGTCTGCCGTAGGACACAGGTGCTCAGAGCATTAATATTTATGGGGAGCTGGAGGAGTCATTGGATGCTTGGTGGAAATGTGATCTGGGAAGCAGCGTACTTCACTTGAATTTCAAAAAAAGTTGTTTCTATTTGTAACTGATAGCCAGATTCATCACTGAGTCTCCAGTAACTCTCTGTTAGCTTTACACTGACTGCTGGTTGATGGAGTGTGGAATCAAATATTGGCAAGTGGAAAAAGATGGGAGTTTCAGTTTGCTCCTCTTCTACTTTCTTTTTGGACATGGAAAATAGTGTATTTGTGTAATTTAAATTTCATCTGTGGTTAAGAGAGTCTTTCATTCTCTTAGGGTAGAAGGGGTAGAAGGAAGAAGCAAGCCAACTTGAGAGTTCATATGTGGGTTGGCGTAAGGGAAACTCATAGCAAAATTGAGTAGGAGAGAATGGTGAAAGAGAAGACAAAGATAAACTGAGAAATCCAAGCAACAACACTGGGCAGAAAAGAAGGAAGAAAAGGAGAGAGAAAAAGCTACTTAGTGACTGTGACAAGATCTCTGTAACCTGGAGTGTCTGCAGGAGGCAGGCGGAAAGGAACTTCTCATTGAAGGTTATCTGGAGCTCTTGACAAAGTGAGAATTGGCACTCTAGGTTTGAGAGGAAAAATGTTTCATCAGGCTTGTGAGTGAAGCTTCCACTCGAGGAAAGTAATAACAGGAGGAGAAGCAGCCTATAATGCCCCAGTTACACAATTTCAGAAGTGCAAAAATGGAAGGGATGAGGCGGGGGGAAGGTGGGAAGAGAAGACCAGGAAAGGAGGGAAAAGAAGAACCTTCAAGAACAAGAGAATGGGATGCTGAAAGTCATACCACATATCTGCGGTATTACTCACATACCTCTGCGTGGTGGCACGTTGGATCCGAACCAGCAAATAATAGGCATGATAATGTCATGGTAGAAAAAGATGACAACTGAGTTGTTCTTTGGTCCTCGTCACATAGATATTTGAACACCTGGACTACTATACTATTTGAAGACCTAGATGTCTTGGTTTCAGCTGGAATAGAGTTAATTTTCTTCATAGAAGTTAGTATGAGGCTATGTTTTGTATGCGGCTGCATGGTGCTCAGTTGCTGGCTGGGTTTAAACCACGACACTAGACCTCTACAGCTGTAGTATTCAGACTGGGCACTAACTTTATGGGTTACTTTTATGCATCCAGAATACCTAAAGCAGCTTTGACTCCTGGTAAATTTAAGCTGTGGTCACTTATACCAGTCCTTTAAGGGACTGTTACCCGCCTCGGGGCTCCCCAACCCCACTGCTCAAGCACTCCTGACATCAGACTCTTCATTTGGAAATTTCTCCACCAGATTGTGCAACTTTGTGGGTCTTCAAATTCTGGCAGGCAAAACCAGCCATAAAATGTGCCTTAAGATGGACCATTACCATGCAGTTTTATAAAATATTCTTTTATAATGTTGAAAAGTGCACATAGCACCATCGCATCAGGGAAGGTTCTTTGTAACTTCAGACAAGACTCCTGATAATAGTGAATTAAATGAGCTAGAAGAAAATGCATAACTTCAGCTTTTACACTTAGGACCATGAAAAACTTTTGGGTGAGAACCTGGTAGAAGTAAAATTAATACTGGCCCTGCTTTTTTTGTACCCGAGAGCAGTATTTGGTCAGAAAGGAATTACAACAGATCATTTTTAATGTAAATGGGCTGAAAATAGCATGGAGATGGAAACAAGAAGTTAAATGTTCTAAAAATTACAAAAAGTAGGCAGGCACAGAATCGTCGTGAATGGTCAAAAGAATATCCTCAAGGTTTACCATGATGGCACAAACACAGGGTTGGAAAAGAAAAATGCCACCTTGCTAAAGGCCATGATAAAACAGAATTACATTACTAGAATAATAACAACAGCACTATCTACAGAATACACATTGAATTTCACAGAATTTCAGAGAAAAGTTAAGTCACAGGTTCAGATGAGGCACAGATTTGCCAGGTGGACATCTAAGGTCTCCTTCCCTGAAAGCATTGCCTTTGGGCATCGCTTGACGCAGGCCTGGCTTCCCAACGTCACCGTTTTGAGTGGGACTGTTTCTGCCACGGGAAGTGCAATTGCAAACTGAAATACTTTGGAAAAGTAATGATGTCTCAATGTGAGGGTAGGCTTGTGTTCTTACCGAGGCTGGGCCAGAGTTCAAAGTTAATAGGATTTATAATGTCTCTTGAGGGACACAAATTGTGAAAAAGTAGTCCTGGAAAACTGGTAATGTGACTGCAGAAAAGCATCTTTAGCAGCTGTGCGACACCAGCTGTACCAGATAACGGCTAAAAAGGGAAGTCAAGTAAAGTCAAGCCATACTGTGGGAATGGAAGCAATGGGTCGTGCTGCACATCCTCCTCCTAAACGGGTGTCAGGGAGCGTGTAGCCCCGAGGCAACCTATTGCACAAGAAACTCGTTGAACAAAACTTTTGCTTTTAAGGATGCTTCCTTGGATGCAGAAATATTTCTGCAATCTGCTGCCTTCTGCTTGTAGTACAGGTATTGAATGTGAAATATCCACAGTTTTAAAAGAAAATGCAAGAAATGCTTCCTGGAGAGTCAAACTGCTCCCTTTGACTCCCTTCTGCATAAAATTCATTAGCCTGTTTGACTATTGTTACATTTTGGCCAAAGCACTAATGCTTTAATTGCCAGGGAAGGTAGTATATCACACAGATAATCTCACTAAGATCAGGAGCACAATCTAATTCACCGACAGCTCATGGTCTGACTCATTCACTGTTAAACACTTTTGAGTAATAACGTTGCACTGGGAAAAAAACAATTGCAAGCGAGGCACAAAACCTCTTCACCTAGGTTTGCTTAGACAATTAGAAAATCAAACTGTGTATTAATCTGTCATACAAAAAGTGAGATCTGAAGCAACCAGAAAGGTGGGACTCTTGAAGGTTTTAGAAGCCCAAAATGTGACTGAGAACTGGAGATTTGCTTAGGGTCGTATAAAATACCTGGGATGTGTGATTTGTTATCAGGAGAGTCTCGGTGAGCAAGGGAATTACCTTCCAGGCTGGCACTGCTAGTGTCATGTAAAGGGCAATAGATGCACATATAGAGAAAGCGTGAGGTGAGCACTGACCGGTGCTAACGCCCAACCTAAATTGCACTGTATATCTTCTCCCCACACTCCTACGGGTGACATTAAAAGTAAAGAGGGACAGTTGAGGGCATTGCCCTGGTACTACATGGGGTGCCCACCTGTAAGGAGGGCAAATAAAATGAGCACTGTAATGACTTCTTTCTTTTTTTCTTTCTCTTTTTCTTTCTTTTTCTTTTTCCTTTCTCTTTTTCAGTTTTCCTTTCTTTCTTTTTCCTTTTTCCTTTTTCTTTTTCTTTTTTCATTCTTCCTTTTCCTTTTCCATCTCCTTTCCTTCTTCCTCTTTCTCTCTCTCTCTTTTTCCCTTTCCCTTTCCCTTTCTTTTTTATTTCTCCCTTTCCCTTTCCCTTTCCTCTTCTTATTTTCCTTTTCAAAGAAAAACAAAATGGGAGAAGCAGGAAGGGTCACTTGGCAGGCAGGTTTATATACGCTTCTGCAGCTCCAGCCTTGGGCTATCAAGTGTCACTCCAGAGTAGCCTTTTCCTGGACTCATGTTGGATTTATACCTGTATGTTCACATGCAGCCAGAACTAACCTGCGCTCTGCAGCTGAGGTCATTGCTTGTTTTCCTTTACACCACAGATCATGACACCTGATGAGGCTACTTTCCTGTTTGCAAGCTTAAGTGTATTAGCATTTTTTAAAAAATTAGCCCACCGTGAAGATAAAAATCCTCCGCAGAGACTTTAGGAGATGTTAGTAGAATTTGATCCAAGAAAAGTGTTTTTGCTTTGAAGCTGTAGCTGTCCTTTAGTTCAGATGGTATTTGTGAATCACTGCCTCAAAAAAGGGGTCTTTTGGCACATGCTTTAGGCTGATGACAGGCAAAATGAAGTAGATTCTGTCTCAGAAATCTCCAAAAATAATCTTAGGTTTGACATAACACACCATGTCATGAAGTGATATAAGCCACATAAGCACAAAGCAGGCTTTAAATTTAGAGAAGAATAATCCTATTTTCAGATAGGATACTTTCCATCAATTTGGATAACAACTATCTGATGCAGAATACAGGCAGTAGGCTGCTGATGCTGAGATCCCTTAAAACCTGCAATTCCTGGTGGTTAGTGACTGTGGTAGCCCACTTTCTACCTCTGCTATCTGAGAGCTGCTCCGAGTATCCACACACAGACGGGTCAAGCACGCACACATGCACTAAAGATTTCCACCTGGAAATAAAGGTCTGGGTTTTTTTACCCTCTTTAAGCCCTCAGCACCAGTGATCTAGAGTTCCCGATGCTAAAGAGTGGTGCAAAATGCATTAATGCTTAGCACTGGGAAATCCCAACTCCTGGTGCCAAGAGGTTCATAAACATAGTAATGAAACCTCTTGACTCAAAGTGAGCACTATTTAACAGAACAAGCATGAACAGCCTTTAGGAGATTTTGCAGCTGGATTTGTTCCACTGTGTCAGAGCTGAACCTCCATGATAGTAGTTTTAAAAACTGTGCATGGCTAAAAAACAGAGTTCAAGGAAGCCAGGAAGTCAAAAATTAAAAAAAAAAAAAATCTGTGGAAAGGAAAAGTAAACACACCACTGTATCACATACCAGAAAACTAGGCATCAAGAATCCCCAAGTATGAATTCAGTGACAGATGTCAAGGTCTTTGGGAAGTGTCCACCAAGCTTTATTTTGCACATGTTCCTGAAGAACTAAAACGAGTACTTTGTGTGATAATTTACTAGCAAATCAGTATCAATAAATCAGAATCATGTAAGCAGTCATGTTTATTATATCCTTGTTGCTTAATATTCATGATAGTAATTTATTTTTATAGTACAGTTTCACTGTTATCTCCTCCATTGCTGTAACTTTGAGTCAAGCAAGCTGCAAAAGTAGAAGGTCAGGTAACCCTTTGAAGGCTGTAAAAGTTCATTCACTTGGAATTTGCTTGGTTAGGTTTTCTTTTGAAAATGCTTTAGTAGTGGCTCCTTAAAATATTTATACTATAACTCCTAACCTACCATTATTTATTTAACAAATATCACTGCAAAATGAGATTTGCACAGCAGTATATGGATACTAACTCTACAAATGAAAAATCCAAAATTTCTAGATCTGCACAATTGAAAATGACCATGAAGTCTGGTGTTAATGTCTGTATTTCAACTGAAAATCATACTTTTCTTTTAAAAAATTTAAGGCACACTCTTATTTAAGACTTCATAATAGTTTGCAATTGCAAGAACGGAATTAAAATTAAGATTTTTTTTTTTAATGTTAAAAACAGAAATAATTTTGATCCTTGATTCACCAAGGTGCTTTGCTGTGTTTTCTCAGTTTAAGTGGAAGCAATTGAAATTCCCACTTCAGGCCACTTTCCACTTCAAGAGAAACACGAAGGAGTTATAATCTAAGTAGAAGTCAGGACCAAACACGCAGGACTTGTTAACCAAGTTGGCAATGATAGAAACAGGAGTTTTTATCCGTGGGACATGCAGAGTACAAACAACTACAATTTCGACCTGTCACTCCTGCTGAAACACCTCATTACTGACTTACTGAGTCCTTCTGAGTAACTTCAGATCTAGTCTTTAATAGTGCATTTTAACAATGTTCGACAGATTTAACGGAGTAATTCTTCTTTCTCCTTTTCATGTACTTTTTAGTAAAAAAATGGATTTTAGCTCTGCCAGTTGGGATACAAGGACCCATACCTTTCTTTTAGTGCAGTCATAAAGCGTGATTAGGTTTAATGAGAAACAGCACAAATTCAAAGACGATGTAGCTGTCAAGATCTTCTGCATTGCCTGTAAGTCAGAAATCAGCAGAATTCTTAATTTTCTTTGCATTGTTTTCTTTAATATTTTTCTGTGCTGCTGATCTGCTTTATGATTTCACCTCAGACTGAGTTTATGTCGTGGAAGAAGCATCCAATATGTAAAACTCTTCTGGTTTAAGCCAGTCTATAACTATATAATAGCCTTATTGGTGTGTCCCCTTGTCTTTCATTTAAGGATGAGCTTTGGATGAAGCTGTATTGGTTACTGCACATAATCAATTGTTTCTCATCTAGGAACATATTTTTCATTAGACAGGAGGTGGGGGCTACAGAAAAAATATTGCTGATCAGATGAACGAAGCATAATCCTACCTCATCACAAATATAACATCTAAAAATTCTTCAGGTTTATTTATGGCAAACAAAAAATATGACCAGGCTTCAAGAAATGACAAAGATAAGCAGACAGAAAAGACATTTTTATTCTAAGTCTAAACTATCATTAAATGTATTTAGATTTATACCCTATAATTATTATGATTGTAGCAATTAATCAATCAACTGATTAACATATAGGGTCAGCAGGGCACAGTGATCTTATCTTGAAGCTTGAATTAATTAATTATTCCTTACTCTACATTATTATTTTCTACTTGTGTATGTTTTCTCAAAGCGTCCCTATTGACAAAATATATCTTTTTTTTTCCCTATGATGTATTGAGTCAAGCACAAGAAGTTACTGACGTACATTTACTAATTTGCTATCAGAATTTCAAATTAATTAAAAGATTTTTAAAGCATTGCATAATTTTTAACTACTTGTTATAGTCTAATTAGCCAGGTTCAATTAAATTGTTTTCAACGCAGCAACTTAAGAGCTCTCATCTCGTCAAGTGGAGTCAAATTCAGTGGGTATATATTGTTGCAATGATAGAATTCCATGTTCATTATACCACAAGCCATCAAAGTCTTTCTGCACAGTGTATTTGTTTAGTGTCTGTGGCCCTGTGAGGATTTTCTAGTTCCACAGGCAATCCTGCCGTCAGGAGGTCTTCCAGATATTCAGCTACATTTTAATTTGCTTTATGCAAAAGTGTTACTTCCAATATCCTCCTCTTGGTGGTGAACTTTTCCTCTGTCTCCTTGCAGTAGAATTCGGGTCACACCGAAGTCACTAACAAAACTCTTGCTGGCTCCAGAGGAGACACCATCTTACCCTTCGTGTTGGCTTCCTTCAGGTGTTAGTTCATTGCCGTTCCTCTGGCACCCTCAGTCGTGATTTAACCGAGCTCCTTTTCCCCTCACCACGTATGTCCTTGCTTCTAACACAGTATTCAGGATTGGGTTTTTTTTTTACTTAGGTTTAGGTTTTTGGGTTGTGTGAGTATCCTGACCATTTTCGGTGTCTTTCTCATAACAATGGGCTCCAGAACTAGACAGGACCCAACATTCAAGGAGAGGTGACCCTGCTTCCCTCCCCACCGTAAACAGCGATGCCTCTGTAAATACCGTGCCAGATTTTAGTGCCCTGCTTGCCCTATTGCACCACCGCTTTGCCCGATTTCCCCCTGGTTATCAGTCCCATGTTTGACATTCCTGGTTCTTAAGGACTTGGGTTAGGGATTTTAATTTTTTTTTTTCTTTTTCCATCTTACGTTTTCTTATCTTTTTCTTTTATTCCATAGTTGCTAGTTTAAAGCAAGCCTCGTAAGCCCTGATGGTGTTGAAGAAAGACATAAGCGCTCTGTCAGATAGCACTTAATTCTGTGGTTTTGTCCCAAATAACATTCAGATGGTCTGTGCCTGCAAACCCATATTTCTGTTCCATCACCTACTGATCTGCACTTTGCTTGTGCTTTGATGAATAAGAATATTCAATAAACTTTATATGCCTCTGCCTCTCCTCACGTGCTGCCCTGTGGACCATGAAATGGCCAGCGAGGCTGCGGGCATGGTGTGCCTGGAGCTGTTTTAGCCTCTCAAACCAGGTTGCCACTGTGGGTGCAAAAGCATATAGACCTTCCCTTGTCCTGCATCATGAGTCCCTTACACATCCTAGATGCCCTAAACCATCCTTGCCTTTTGCTTTTTGTTCTCATAATGCAGGGCAGAAACACTCCCCAACACTGTAACCCTCCTCCTTTCCCGTATCGGCCGTTCCATCACAGTGGCCCAAAAGAACATCAAGTCTAAGTTTAGAATAAATACCATAGCCCCCTGGACACCCTACTTTCAGGCAGGAGAGGGCCAGAGACCTCTTCTTACACCTCCCAAGAAGTAGCAGTGGCTCTTTGGGAAAGCTTTCCCAGGGTGCCTGTCTTACTTCTCCTGTCCTGCTGGACCCTTCCTCCTCCTCCTCCTCTTCCTCCTCCTGCCATGCAAACACACACAATGCAGTTCTCTTCTCCATGTGTGCTTTTGTTCTCCTTTTTTTCAGTCTTTAACACCCTACAACAGTGAGCCTGTGTCCTGATTCAGGCTGTTGGGTTCTACTATTATCTGTATAATCAAAAATAAAAGAGATGCTAAAAATCCAGCTGCTGGCTCTTTAACTGAGCTCTCAGAGAAGTTCATATCCCAGGCTCTGGTTGGTTTGTGGTTTTTTTTTAAATGCTAGTGTAGGAGATAGCAGTAATAGTAGTAGGTTTGGGGGCCCTGAATAGAAAGGGTAGGAGAAGCAGTTATCGTCAAGCTTTTGCTTTGAAATGTAAACTTAGCAAAGACTTCCCTGATGAAGTATACATATGGAACTACAAAATGCCACTTTTTATCCATTTGTTTTCCTGACCATAACCACGTTTTCACACTGTCAGCATTTTCATTAGAAGCTCTTTTTGTCAGAGGTTTATAACGAGAATGTAAAGATTTGCTATGGGCTAAATCTCAATCCAAGAGCAAATGTTTATACCAATTCTGAAAACAATCAGCTTGCCCATTTGTAGTTATGCATGTGTTCATCATCTGTTACTGCTTGTCCAATGCTCTGCAACTTCTGGAAGGAAAAAGAGACATCTGGAGGAAAAAAAAATGCTATCCTGCAGATAGCATACTGTATGTTCTCCTGAGTTATTGAATAAGGTACTGCATAAATGCAGGCTTTTCAGTTGATACAAATATTTTTTTTGCTTATGCTTGTCAAATTTACGGTGGAGGATATTTTAACGGATGGTTTAGACTGATTTCCTTTTGTGCGTTGCTTACATGGAAGTTGCGTTAAAAATTCGCTGGAAATTATTCATCTAATGAACTGAGCCACTTTTATGATGCCAGGCTCGATGAATTCTTTGAAAATGTTTTATCTTATCTTCTGGACCTGAGGGTTAACAGGGTTTTCCTGTCTGTCATTTCCGCTGTGTATCGGTCACTAAGTCCTATGGTCAAATTTAAGGGATGATTTACAGTCTCTATCCTTCTCTGGCTCTGTCGGTTTGATCAAAAAGGTACAGACCAAAATGTGGGCAAGTATAGTGACATAAAGATAAATTTGCACACAGAATAAACAGTGAGGAACAGCCTCACAAACTTATTTGTTTCTGGATAAACTTCAGAAACAGATAAAGATAAGCCAGGTGCTAATCCTAAAGTTGCCTCAATTTTAACACAGAAGGTGCCTGAGGTCGGTTGTAGAACGTATCAGGAGGCTTTGCAATACTTAATATTTACATACCATACTCAGTGTTGTAAGTATTTATTTTGTAATAGTATTAAAGTGATACTTATAACTCAAGTCTCATCGCGGACTGTGCGTTAGTGCTGCGATGAACGAGCGCTCTCCTTGCTGGAAAGCAACGGGAGGGCTGAGGTATCGGTGCTACCATGTCCCACAGAAAAGGACGCGACCACCTAAGCCCAGGAGAGAGGCAGAGGCTGGGAAGGAAGCCCAGAGAGAGACGTTTATGTCTCCAGCAGAACCTGGGAGATTTTCCTTGCGGTTTCTGTGCTGTTGGTGGCTCTGTGTGTGTATTTACAGTCGTGGGTCAGTTCAGGCTGCTGGCTGCACTCCTGCTGAAGCTGCTGAATCTCTCTCAGTGCATTGCTCAGGGTCTCTGAGCACCTCACCGAGGGTCGCGGTTCCCATCACGGTTGCCGGGACCACAAAAATTAAGCGTTCTAACGCTCCCCATGTACTGAACAGTGAAAAACTTATTTTGGTCTATTCAACCAAAAAAAAAAAAAAAAAAAAAATCCTTTGGAGCCTCAGCCTTACCTCAGGCTTCCTTGAAGAGAAAACCCTGTCGCAGAGCCATGCCGCAAGTGGGTTTTCCCACGGCCGCCCGTCAGTGCCGTTTCCCGGTCCTGCCGGAGCCGCGTCGCGTCCCGCCGGCCCCGCCACGCCGCGGCAGAGCCCAGCTGTGCCGGCAGCCTGCGATGCCTGTGCCGGCCAGCCCAGCTGGGGCTGCCGCACCGCTGCCAGCGCACACGACGCCTCTAAGTTTACCCAGTAAACCTCAAGGAAAAAAAAAAAAAAAACAAAATTGCGGCCCTCATTAGAGTTTCTCAGTAGACCACAGTAAAAATTAATTGGGTCACCCCATCCTAGATCTGGGTGCATCTCTGAGCGCGGCAGGGTGTCGCACCAGAGTGGCTGCGTTCATTTTTAAACAGCTATAGTTAAAGCAGTTTGAAAAGTGCATATAGACCAGCCTGTAAAGCCATTAGGGAATTTATTTTTTCCTTTAGCAAATAATTCATGAACAGTTATAACTCGTTGACAAATCATTGTGCAAACAATGAAAAGAGTTTTTCAGGATGGTCATGAGCACACATCTGGTATGAATGTTCTCAGAAATACTTCTCCATGCTGGCATGCACAGCCCTTTTGTCTTTGGGAGAATTCGAGTGAATAAAAATGCTCACCTGAGTATTTGTGAACATGCAGGCACATCAGTAGATCTTCCTTGCAAAAAAAAAAAAAAAAACCCCAAACAAAAAACCAGAAAAAACCCCACAATATTCTTTCTTTTTTGGCTTTATTCATGCAGCTCTGCTTTCATCCAGGAAGCTTTAAGAACCTAATTAATTATGAGCTAATTAACTAAGCTTCGCAAAATCATTGTGAGATCGCTAGCATTAGTATAAATATTTCACAGCGAGTAAACTGAGGCATGCAGATTAGCTTGTGTGAGTCAGTCAGGTACCACAGCAAGCAGTGACGGCAGCAGCCCCACAGCCCTTTCATTCCCATTCCCCCACTCCACGGAATTTTTTGCTATACTTTCATGCTCTTTCCAAGCTTCACAACTATCCAGTAAGGGTTAAAACAAGATTTAAAATCCTATATGAAATCTGTGCAAATATGTGTTCTGCATAAATCTGTGCCACAAAATTAATATACTTGTATACATTTTCCCCATCTGCTATATTGCTGACACATCCAGCTTGTGGCCCAGAACGTTTTAGGGAAGAAAGGGCCATCTCTATGTTTAGTGCAATAGTTCAAGTGGAGTTATAGCCTTACTGGTGCACTAGGCTTCTCCACTAAAGAGACAAAACAGCTTGGAGTACTTAGGAACTTTTCTTCCGAAATGCCAAACTGCTGGGTCTTAGTGGGTGAAGGAGGGCTGGTATTTTAATTTAGGTTTGGGGTTTTTATATGTGAGGAATTAAATTGCCTATTTAATGAAGAAATAAGCTTCCCTTTGTACTCTTTTATTCATGTCAGCCATTTTAATATATATGTGTGTGTGTATACATAACATATATAAATTTTCCCTTTAAAAAGACCCAATACATTCAGATAAGGCTAAGGCTATCTGAGCCTCCAAATAGCGTGGGAGTAATTTTAGGGACTGTGACCTGGGGGAGGCAGTTCTTTTCTAGTTTGTGACCGCAGACTCCCTCACCCCGGCTGTGTGCCTGTAATATATTTCCCTACATCAGGAGGCAAAGGAGGTGTTCACTTGAAGACAACGTGCTGGAGAAACACGTAGGAACGCTTTGTCCAGAAGCTTAGAGGCTTTACTGGGAGCTGTATCGCGTGTTAGGAGATTGTGTAGCCTGTCCGGCGTGGGGCTGCTGCGCTGCATTCCCCCGGCACATCACACGCTTCTACAAGTGCAATCAGAGTGTGTTTTCCAGGAGGTTGGTTACGTAACCTTGGGAGGAATGTTGGCCTTTTTTATTCTTTAATTCATTCACCGTACCAGACTTTTTTTTTTTTTTTTTTTTTTTTTGGGCCATAGGTGCCCAATATTCAGTGCCATATTTAATTTCCTGGAATTCCCTTTTCCCAATTAAAAAAAAAAAGCAGTATATTTGCTTTTTTTAATGGCTTTTATTAACACTCTTCTGGATGTTTGTGCCTAATTAGACCTTGGATATTGTGGCATGTCCATCTTGTGAGTTTATGGACAGAAAGCTGAGGTCTAGCTGAGCCGACTCCAAGTCATAACTTCAGAAGAATGAGTGTGGCAGCTTTAAGCCACCAAAGGACTCCTCCACGCATGGGGATTCTCCTGTGGCTTTAAGGTCATTTCTTACTTGTAGAGCCATGTAGTTTTACTGTGACTTCTGGAAACACCAGGGTTAGCTGTATCACGTATTTTGTATTCAAGTACTGTTGGGACTGAAGTTCTGGAAGTACAGGCAGAGGTAGATTTCATTAACATCAAAGTTAGGTAACACAAATCAACTTTGCTTTTCAGAACAGACTTGCTTAGGCGCATAAACAGTCTCGTGTTTTCTGCAACAGACTGACCTTAAGCTCTATCATAAATCAAATAGAAACCGAAACACTTGAAGAAAATGCCGTGGAAGTTAGACGTATTCTGTGATTTTATTTTTTTGTATGTATAAACAAATAACACCCGCATTATAATAGGGTGGGTAGCAGGGTTGGTTTGCGCTTCCTGTTTTTAGGGTGTCCATTTAGATTTCAGGTTCAGTATGTCAGCAAGTACCAAAGTTACCCTGTGAACTGGACCATGTGATGGCATGACTGGGTGAGCTCCCGCAATTCGGTTCACAACAGCCAGTTACTCAGTCAGCTCTATTGACACAGCAATACGGTCTTCCACCACGCAGAGGCCTCAATATTTGTCTTCTCCACTCACAAGGCCTCCCCACATAGAGGCAATGCATCATATATTTATTTGACTTCTTTGATTTTTGCTGGTGACTCACACTGACCGCATGATGGTGCTTTTGCAGGCAGCAGGAGAATTATTTTATCGCTTTGTGTAGTAACGCCCATGTCCAGTAAAATGTAAAAGGAAGAAGATTCTTCACCCTGCCCATATGCCAGATAGTAGATTTAATGCTACCGAATAAATCTTTCACACTGTGTTTTTTTTTTAATTAGTTTTTTACTTTGGAGCATGAGACATACTTGAGGGAAAGAGAAAAACTGACAAAGAGGAAAGTGAGACAAGGACGAGGAAGACATGTGCAATGGGAATTGGGAGAATTAGGGAGAGATTTGTGCAAAGGCAACCAAGAGATTTGGCTGTAAATAAGTGATTTGCCCACTTCTGCGTTCTGAGACTTGCATGATAGTTGTGTACGTGAATCCTAGGTGTATTCTTGCAGGGCTCTTTGCTCAGCAACACAGGCAGGTCTGAAAGAGTCCCTCTCACAGAGGACAGTGTCCCGCCCCAAGAAGTCCAGCAAGTGATTTATTACAGCTTGTCACAAGGTCTTCACAACGGATGACCATATCAAACCGCATTTCCAATAGATGCCATCCCAGACGGGAGATACCTTGTAAGCACGCACCAAAACATATAGAGGGAAACCTCCCAGCCGTACTGTCAGGCTCTAGGAAGCCACGGAGGTCCCACAGTTCACTGTCATTGCTGCTCTTCCCATTAATGCTAACGAGTTCATTTCTTTGCAAGTAAGTAGGAGATCTCTGAGTCACCAGTCCCTTTGATCGACAGGGAGCCTTTATAGACAGACGTGGGGTCCATGCTGCTCTTAAGTCTCCACTGCAGATGTTGACAAGTTTGAAACTGGTGGATGCCATATTGCAGAAGTAGTATTTTCTCTTTCTTTTTCTCCCTCTACCGTGCCTTAATCTACTTCCAGCAAAAGGCACTGAACTGAAATGAGAAAGATCTATATAGAGCTCGGTTGCTGTTATTCTACTTGTGCAGAAATCAGCAGAGGATGTTGTTTTCCACCTTTTCATACTTTTTTCCACAGCCCAGAGCAAGGTCAGCTCAGTTCTGCTCCGTGTTCTCTTCCCTTTGGTTCAGTCCTACTTCCAGTTGTCCAACCTATATCCCCTTTAAAATGCAAAAAAATAACAGGAGGAAACTATCACTATTTTGAACAGCCTTAAGTTGCTTTTACTTGCTTTAAAAGGAGAAGCATATGGAACAGCTGCTTCACTACCCCTAGGCATGACTCTAGGTATACCTCCATCATATTTTTAATCACTTGTTATATATTCATTGTGAAGATCAAGGAGGAAACAGGCATTTATACACTCACTTCATCCTTCCCTGTGCCCCTTTTGTATATCTCTTCCCCACACACTGCTTACAGAGGCGATGCCACAGAAAGAGGCGCCTGTAACTGGGATTGCACTTCAAGCATTGCTCCAAGAAGAACAGAGTGAGCAATTCCAATGAGGACACAATACGTCTTTTGCTGTGCTCTCATTTATAGTGTGCATGGTGCAATAACAGGTTAGGTAAGCATCCAGTGATGTGAATTTCTTCTTTTTCTCTTTGTCCTTTACACTTGCAGTTTGTAATCAGAAAGGGGTGAAGATGATACACCGAAAATAGAGGCAGAAAGCCAGGTGCACAAGTTCATGTGCCATCTCAAAGAGGGAGGGAGCTTAAATTGCGGCCAACTGGGAAATTTAGGTTCACAAACTTAAAACTAATAGTAAACTATCCACATACAATTTTTTGGCAAAGCCAAGACCCCCTCCATTTGTCCAGAGTCGTATAGTGTGTGAATGGCTTTGCACGGGAAATGATTCTGAACTTTGCAAATAGCTTTTATTATAGCTCCTCTGTGACACTGCTAGAAAACAGATTAGATCATAGCTCATTTCTCTTTTATTATTCTGACAGTGATTTCATTTGTTCAGAACTTCCATTTTGCCTTTAATATCTCATATGCAGTCACATTTTGGGAGCTTTAGGATGTGTTGGTTCTGCATTCAGTGCTACATGTCTCTCACCTTAGCCAACTCATTACAGAGAAGCATCCTCCCTAAATAACAAATATTAACAAACATGTATGAACTTCAGATGATACAATTCCCAGTTCATTTCCAGGGCTATACCACTGCCAGGGAAGGATCAAACAAGGAGCCTGCCTTATCCTTAAAATAAGGCATGCTAGTGTGAGAAAAGTCCTTTGGTTTATACCTATAAGGGGGAAAATATGTTAAACCCTGACCATGCAAAGAACAGAGCTGAGAGTCCTCGGCTAGAACTGCAAAAATAAAACCATCTGATAGCCCAAAATAAGCACTTCAGCCAGCCATTCTCTTCTGCAATACATTACACAGCTGCCCTTTAAGTCAACTGCATCAGAACATTTGTACCACGCTCTTAATGCTCTTGCAAAATGGACGTGGCTGGCCCCAACTGAGTCCATTTGAAGACTTGCTTGGGTTTCTTCAACAACACAAAGTCACTGTCCCATGATTCTTCTCCTCCCACCTATATGATGCTGCCAGAGAGGCCTGACCCGGGATTAGGTCCTTCCCACTGGTCTCCAAACATTACAGCGACCCTTCTGTACCGTTGGCCATTGGGATGGCTTGGAACAGACTTCAGCCTGCTCTAAAGTTATGTTGGGCAACCATCCAGCAGAAAGCTGTTCACTAGAGAAGCCTAAAGGTCATTTTTGCACATATAATATCTTTCTAACTTAGTCTATGGACAGTAATTAATGATTTAAGCCTAAAAACCGAGCTAAAACTGAATGCAGTGTAAATAAGTATCATTAACCTGCAAAAACAAAAAAACACCCAGCATTGTGCACGTCTAGCTAGGACCATTACAGTTAACTCATTTTTGGAAGTAGTATCAAAGCAAAAAAGCTCTGTAATTTTGTTTTATGCATGTTCAACTGTGACATTATGACTTTTTTTTGGTCTTACATCTGGATCCTTTACCTACAAAAGCCAGCTGAGGGTTTGGGATTTTTTTGTTGGATCACAGAAAGATTTATTTCTGTGACTGCAGATATTTTAAAATATATTTTAAATGTTTTCTATTATTCTCCCCTTCTGCTCTCCACACATGTTAAAATCCGTTCATAGCAAGGGTCTGCAAAAGGAGCTGGAAATGGCTATGTCCTTTTCCCGAGGCTTATTTTCTTTGTGAGCCTGCAAGTACATTGCATTTGTGTGTGTGTGTGTTTGTGTGTGTGTGTGTGCATGCACAGGCTTAGTCCTCAGGTGGAACTGTGGTTCCTGTGCTTTCGTTCTCGAAGCTGTTATTCTGGAAGGGAATGGAGGCAGCTGTGTTTACAGCTCAAGTCTTGGCATACATTTACCAGAATCTATTATTCATATCGTTCAGTATCAGGGAGAGATCTCAGGCCACCTGTCTATCTGACAAATTCACCCTTTTGTGAGCTTTCTGTTCATAGCAAATTATGTTCACATTGATGAATTGAGTTTTTATGAGCATTGCTAACTAACATTCTCACAGAAGGCCAGGGGCAATAGACTGCAAGTGTTTCTGGTCCACAAGTAAATGTTAAAAAGAAAAAACTGCCAGTATTTAAAGACAATTTGCCATGGAGGGACAGTTAAAATATTTGGCAAAGCCTTGATATTTATAAATTCAAGAATGTCCATAAATTATTATAAATAGTATGCTTATAACAAATAAAAAATAATAATAATTCTGCACTGTCCCTTGTGATTGTGGAGGGCTCTTTAGTATTCTGTGTATTAACAGGTAGCCAGTGACCAAAGCTTTTAACAAATATTTACCGCGGCTTCACGCAAGGTAGGAACCATCTAGTTTTGAAAAGGGAATCTTACCTTGAAAATTGTGCACTAAAACCAGTGGGACAAAGCTTAGTAAAACACAAAATGATGATTTACCAGGTCCTTTTCGGAATGGTGCTGAAAATCCAGCCACCAGCCATGGGAGGCAGCTGTACCCTATAGACCGGAAGATCCGTTAGTTATGGATCAAAATATTTCCATAACAAGAGATTTTTATCAAGATGTGCTGGAACAACATTCCCCATGCACACCCAAATTCCTCATGTCCCTTACCCAACCTTTTGGTAGTGGAAGACAACGTCAGGGACGGAGCGTGACCCGCCTCTGAGAGGAAAAGCTAGTGAGCTGCACTGCAAGCGTGCAATGCAGTCGCTAAAGAAAGAAATAAACGCTCAGCTACAGCAGGTAAATATATTTCCTAAAATAGGATGCGTCTAGTGCCATTTAATATGCCTTAGAGCACCTGAGACACTGCATGAAGTGTTCCAGAAGCTCCTCACCTCTTGGCGCGGTTGGAGGATAGCGTGGATACCGCAGGGTAGCTCGCCGATGTGATCAGCTGCCAACGTCTGAGGGACTGAATCCCACCACAACCGCCATAAAGGAGCTCGCAAAAAGGGGATGGCAATATGTGACATTTTGGTGAGGGACCCGATGCTAATAGCCGTGTCATGAGCTCAAATTTCCAAAGGGGAAAAATAAAACAAAAAGAAACGGAAAAGAAAGCTTTTGAAAGGGAAAAACAGTCTCGAGGGGAAAACGACACCTAAGAGCCACGGGAGGAGAAAGACAGGTAGGGCGCTGCCGTGACCGTCTCCCCAAGTTCCGCGTCGAGGCAGAGGGTGATAAACGCGGTGGGTTGTTTCCCACGTGTCAGTCAAACCGCCGGTTTGGGAGACCTTTTCCGTTAGAAGGCTTCGGATTTTAATTTCACATGTGCCGATCAGGTTGTCAGCCGCGTTGGTAGACCACCATTTTGTCAACCGGGAGCGCGGCATGAGTTTAAGCGTCGCTGAAAGCGCGGTCAGGCTGGCCGTTCCTTCATGGGAGAACATTGTTCTCCTTTTCCTATTTTAACCCGTGCCTGTGCTAGGTATCTTCAGCAGTGTCAAGCAAATCTGTAGAACCGGTGATTAGTTGCCCAAAGAGCATAATATATGCATTATTAATTATAGAAGGTAAGTTTGGCTAATTGTCATTTCTATACAGTAGCACTGCGCGACGATACATTTTAACAATCTATAAATAATTGATCATTTTTTTTCTTTCATCTTCCTTCCTAGTTTGCATAAAACTAATGACTTGGTAAATGTTACTCACTTCAAAATATTCCACTGCTCCTATGAAAATTAAACTAACACTGTAACCTTAGCAAATAAGGAGATTCTTCTTCTTATTGTAGGTTTAAAAAAAAAAAGAGGAAATATAATGCTTCCTTGTATCAAAAATCTTGAGTCTGTGACATCCAAATGAAAATCATGCATAACATAAAAAAGTGAGTAATAAGGGGACTACTAAAAAAAAAAGATTTGACTTTTAAAGGACCCCCAAAAATTCAGGAAACTTGTGATTTTACTTTATTCTTTAAGTAAGTCTTAATTAGAGTGGTCAGAAGCGGTTATTTTTTAAAGCTTTAAACAGGGTAAGACTATGACACATACACAAAAAGATAGATCAAGGAAGCCTTCAGTGTGAAGTGGTACTATTTTCAATACTTATCAAATAACTGCATGCATAATCCCATAAATCAGGTTAGCTGAAGACTCAAAATTCTTCTTAAATGAGGTGTTTGGGTATAGTTTCTGACTGCTTTGTTAATATGATTACAGTACCTTGCTGGTTCCTTGAAATGAAGGATTTGCTGCAGCAAAAGTACAGTCTTTCTCCGAGTTCTCTGTTATTTCTACAAATCCACAATCTGTCAGTCTACAGCGTTATTGCACTGAGGCTTACTCTCTAATTTTCAGTGCAACTGAATACATTCCCAGAGTTATTGATGACGCTATAATTTCACATTTATTTGGTGTGGGCTATGTTGTCTGGAAAAAAAAAAAAGGGGGGAAAAAGACCCCCAACCTGAGTGTTGTCTACAATATCAATATGTTGTCGTTTAAACCTACATAGATACTTACATATGCTTCATTATAATAATAATAAAAAAACAGGTTGTAAGGACTGCCTCTGTGACCTTTTTTCTCATTTTAACCCTACTGATATGTCACCCATGGCAACCTTAAACCGATTTTAATAGAGTCTATCCTATTATTCATTTAAATTGAGGTGCAAGAGCACTTAGACCAGAGAAATTTGCATTCAGCAAATG
>NC_138580.1:4959754-5004754 GCF_964289735.1 Phaethon aethereus | reverse complement strand
TGTAGAACAATTTCCTCACAGCCTGAAATTTGGTAGTGGTTCAAAGTCAAAAGGCCAGGTCTAGTCTTATTCAAATGATATAATGAACAGTCTTCAAATCTAAATCTCCCTTGGGGAGATGCTGTTTACTTTTTTTTTAATGTTAGAAAGGGAAAAAAAAAAGAAGAAGAAGAAAATGTATGCTTTTCTTTGATTACTAAAAACATTGAATCCTTTTAACCCCTTCATATGGGTCATCTGAGAAATGAACTTCCTTGCTTCCTTCTTTTGCTGGAGGTTAATTTACTAAAGGGTAGGCAGAGAAGAGCAAAAATACCAGAATTAATAATCACAAAATTATTTTCAGCATATTTTAAAAGTCTCTTTTTAAGCATATACACTTACAGCTTAACCACCTAAAACGTATCTCCGGTTTTCACCCTTCCCGAGATCTTTCTGGAGCACAGACGAGGGGCCCGATCCCAGCTCCCGACAGCAATGCCAAGGGCGCCGTTCGCAGTGACCATAGTGAGGGTGCATTTGAGACCTTTGGTGGGAATTCTCTCTGGGGAAAACGGGCAACAGCTGAGTACATGTGACAGGATACGGCCCCGACTTTGCGATTGTTCTGGGACGGTTCAGCATCTTAATTTTCATATAAGGTGAAATCTGAAAAATGCTTTGCCACCTCACCCCCGTGCATCCTCCAACCTGCCACAGGCTTCCTCTGTCCCAAATCACCGTCCATCCCCAGGTCCTCAACCGACATGGCAGTTTGGAGAACACGGGTGAGGACCAGAGGGTTGCCAATGGAAGCCCGTCCTCGGCACGGGCGGTGGGGGCAAGAGGTGGCTCTCGGGGAGAGTGAAGCAGGGATTTCAGGAGCTGTCAATGGTGCCTTGTCATGCTTCCACCACTTCACACAACAAAAATAAGCAGTGATGGGCCACCACTGTGGTAGGGCAAAACGCTACTGCTAAGTCACCTCTTTGGCCGAAAAAGACTGGGGGAAAATACTCATACACAGAATAAACAAGATTCCTGATTTCAAAACCAGGCATAATCACACACCGGTACGTTCAAGAAATTAAATTAAATTAGAAATAGCGACCCTATGGATACTGCTTCTCTATCGGAAGACAATTTTTGAAAGTGTGAGCAACTATTTATGTTTCTGTGGAAAGGAGTGCAGGTCAAGCATCGTAGCGCAGTCTCTCTGCTGGCTTTAACTGCTGTTGGGGAGGTGCGTTACGGCCTCGAGTTGTGCATTTGCAGAGAAAATATCACACCGTCCAGATGCTCAAGTCTGCTCTTTCTGTGCAGAAAACCCGGCACAAGGCGGTGACAGTGTATGAAATACCACGAAAGCGCTCGGCATATTTTTCCAAGGCTTGGTAGAAGTTAGCCGCGAAGCGCAATCATTGCAGTCGTGATCAGAGACTAACCATTAGCTATCGAAGTCCTAAGTCTAATTAACCCCCAAAATTGACTGACAAAGAGCATTCCTCTTTTATGCCGCCTAACTGGTCGTATGTACGCTGGGCATGCGGTACCTAAGTCAGATGCCGCTTTGTTATAATTAGGGCAGCAAATTTTGTTTTCTGTTTGGTACTTGCTGTTACATATTGCATGTAATGTATGGCACTGTTAAGGGAAAAAAATTGGAGTCAAAGTGCCTGGAAAGTTAGGTCTGCTCTGTAGCACTGTGAGATTGTTGACATCTGCCGAGGTTGGAGAGCTCAGTAAGCAGGAAATGGGGTGTCACTCTGAGTGGTAGTTTACCATTATCCTGGCATCCTAATGAAGTGTCTGCAGTGCACAGAGCTTCTGGATGGCATCTTAACGCACGGCTAAGCAAAAGCACTTCTCTCCTTGTCACTGTCATCCATCTGCCTGCACCCTACTGTAGCCAATGGGATGGAACCATGCTACAATGTGCTATAAGCCATTTAGAGTTGCACATTGCATAATCAGTCCCATCAAATATGTAAAAAATGACTATTATTGGTTATTTCCCTCAAACTCCGGCACCTGGAGTTTGATGCATTAAAGTTTAACTTTTGTAAGTGCTGCTTTTTCCCATTAATTCCACATATATTTTTGTTAAATGGGACCGAGTTGCAAACTCGTTGTCTTGGGTCTTGCTAATGGATCGCAAAAGTTGTATGAATATTCATTGCAAACTCCACTTTATATCACATAGGATGAATTCATCAATTGCCCATATAGTGAGGTTTCACGCAATCCTCATTTTCTTTCGCAACATCTATTTCTGAGGCATGAATAAAAAGTAAAATCAATTCAGATCACAAATTGGTTATTTTCCTTATAGCAAACATTAGTTAGTTTGAATGGTTCTTATAGATTTTTTTTTAAAAAACAAGAATATATTTTGCAATGTATCTGCACGAGACGATTGCTATAGTGTACTGCAAGTGATTAAAATTGGGACTTTATGTTGCATACAGTAGCATTAAAACACCCTGACGTTAAAAGTGATACAAATAACTTATCTATATATTTATACATAAAAAAATGTCTATTTTAGCCAGCGTGACTTCCAGAATATAAAGACTTACCAAATGAAAGCAGAGTTTTGGGCAGTTAACATCTCTGAAAAAGAAAATCAAGCCAACAGAGCACTCTCTTTTAAGCAAGTTTTCATTCCCTGATAACACCAAAGCTATCAAGGACTGGGGTTAAGCGTTCTGTGACAGGATGAGCTTCTAAAATGGGCAAGAGCAAGATGAATTGGCTAAGTCGGGTGTTTATTTATACAAACAAGAGGGCAGAACATAATTTAGTTGCATCAGGAATTTTTCACAGACATTAAAACTATAGCAAACATAACAGCGGGGATGCTTGCACAGCAGCACAGTGGGGAAGCTCACAGAGCGTCTGCCCACACTACGGCTGGCTGTAGCCAGCGCCATAAGTCTCACAATTTCATTAGCACTCGAAAATCCACCTAAACCACTCAGTTCTGATTAAAACAAAACAAAACAAAACAAATCACGCAAAAATAAAACAAACCAAAAAAGCCCCAGACAAGACCTGCCTTTCTCTCTGCAGCTGAATCAGTCGCAAATTGTTGGAAAAACTCTTGGCAAACAGATTTTGCTGTAGCAACAGTGTGTGACGTTTTAACCACAGCAGAAATCTTATCCAAAAACACAAAACAAGGTGAGAAGAGCCATGTAAGAAAATCAGAGAAAACCACGCCTAGAAAACAACAACAACAAACCATAGATTAGGTGGCAGATCAATAGTTTGATATTTTGTGCAGAATCATAAATCACTTTTTTTCAGCAGTTCAGCTGCGAGGCTTGAAAGCATAAAAAGAAACCGTGGCTCCTGGCAAAATTAGGCATTAACGTGAGCCATAAATGCCATTTAACACTAAACATGCACAAGCCACTGAAATGCCTGGTAAAGGGAAATGGGCGCTATAGGAAAACTATACAAAGTAAGTTGGACATGAATAATGCAGCAGGTCTGAGGAGGGTCACGGGTCAGACTCCAGTACCTTACAAAATAATGAATGCACGTCAGGTTGGAGACATGCATCCCTTCCCAGCAAACGTGAGTTACTGGAGGGAAACCCGGGACTTCCTGTTCTGAAACAAAAAGCGGCTTGTTGTAAACATCTACGTCCATTTAAAATTGATCATTAAACGAAAGATTTGGTGGGATTTGCTTAAGTATTCTTTATGGACGTGAATGCTAAAGGTTACTTTCTTCATTCATTTTTACCCAGCCACTGTTAACGTTACAAACACATCATGTTTTCTTCTGCGCTCGAATGTTTATCCAAAGCTCATTTACAAAAGAGCTTATATAATAGTAAGCAGGTTTTTTTAATGTATCCTTCATTTAAATATAAACGAGAGAGCATGTCCACAGTTTTTCTCTGTTAAGGGGAGCCAGCCCTATTTTTAAACACAGTAGCCCAAATTCTAAATATCTGTTCTATGAAAATACTACATGGAAAACCATCTCCGATTCACTTCGGAGTATCTTGATCTGCTGAAATTATCACTTACGTCTTCCATATTTTGCCCCCAAAATGCAAAAAGGATTGACCATTCTTTCATTCTTTATTTGATATATGTGGTTATGATAGCTCTTTTCCTTCAGAAATCTTCATAGGGAAATGAGAGTCTAACTTTCCAGAATGGGAAACTTTTCCCTAGATTTTCACCCATTTTCACAATAAAAAGTGTATAATGAAATATAATATTGTTTCATTTTGTCAAAGCTGGTCTGCTTCATCTCTTAGACTTAGCTGGAGAATTTAACAGCTGTTCAGAGTGTTTTCCTTCCTTCGCACCCTGTACTGCTAGGCTTCATAACACAGCGCAAGGAGGGGGACACCTTCTCCACGGCTACTTATACAAACCCATGTTTGAAGATTTCTTTCTTCCATTTAACTATGGTAAAGAGAAAACCTCAAAAAAAATTGCATTAAAAAATCTTCCTACTGAAGAAACTGAAAGGGGAGAATTTCTAGGAAAGTGGAACTCAGGTCTTTACAGAAAGCAAGCAAATAAATACATAGGTATTGCAAGCGAAACATAAGATCTTGCATCTGATCTGTTAAATATTCCATCAACAAGGTCAAGAGTAAAGACAAGTGCAGCCACAAAAAACGAAGCAAGAGTAAGCTTTGATAAAAAAAAAAAAAGAACAGTTTATACTCTTCAGCTTCTCAAGTGGAAAAACAAATTCTTTTATACTAGAGAAAAATCAAGCGTGTATATGGCGTTTAAAAAACCACCAATATCAACCATTTTAATGAAAGAGTATCCAATATTTTCATGGAACTATAAAAAGGAGCGAGACTAAGTGTTATGGCAAAAAGCCTGGGCTCAGCAGCTTTGTGTGGGAAATGGTGAAATGTGACTGTGATTTATAATGAGAAAAGGTATCTACAACATACAATTTTCTACCTAGCTGCAAATAATAATTCATAGTGATGTCCCTTCCAGATAAAATACCTTTGCAATGTAGGACTCATGTGGTAAAATGATCATGATAAATGTCAGACCAGTGCAGGTAACGGCTTTACAAACCATTAAGATTAGCTGGCTCTTTTTTTTTGATGATAACAGTAACCATGCTGTGACTCTATGTGGTAATAATATCTCAGTACTGATAAATGCCAGAGCCAGGCAGAGGTGTTTATCATTCCCAGTTCAGAAATGCTGACTAAAGTTACCACGTTGCCTGTTTTTTCTTCTTTTACAATAGACTAACAATTAACAAATAGACCGATTCATAAAACAATTTGATGCAAAATTTCTACAGGTTTTGTGCTTTAGTGCCTACCTACGTCCTAGGATCTCTTCTCCTGTATATTAGTACTGATGACTTTGCTACAGTAAGCCCTCAAATAAAGCTTTCTACCCTTGCTATTCTCTTGATAAATAATTTCTTTGTAAATTAATACTGCTCATTTCAGTTTATTTCTTTTACAAATACACCTTCTAGAGTGCAGCCTCTGTAAGGCAGCTGTTTCTGCAGGGAAGGTGGTTACCAGGCTGGCGTATGTGTTAATCAACACAGAGCAGACACGTTTCCTTCAAGAGAGCTCGATAAAGTTTCACTGTACAACATTTCCTGGCAAATGTTCTGCAATGGACAGTGAGACTTTCCTTCCATTGAGTCTTTCCCTGCCTCAGTGTTTCAATTCCACTCAAGTCCACTGAATCCTCAGGAGAAAACAGAATTAAAAAAATAATCTAGTTGAGAAGCTTTTTTTGAGAAGTTGCAGGACAGCCAGGGCAGCCCCAACCTAAATACAACTAATCCAGTACGATCATAGCATGTACGCACACCAAGCCACACAAATACAAAACCCACAGGATTTATACCCCCTTCCTCCAATAAATTCACTTCCGCTAATTTCATAGCATTTTCATTTGTAGCTTCAGTCATATGTCCACTGGACAGGTCATCCATAGGACAAAAATATACAGTATTAATGGCTGGTGGCAGAAAACAAGGGATGAGTGGTTGCAAGAGTGGGGGAGTTTGTGCTGTTCGGAAGTTAAGGCTCTGTATAGGTCAAACCAAAACAAGAGTAAAATACACAGAAAGTGTATTCTTCATTTGTGTGTAACTTCATTATCACTGTTATCAACTGCATGACTGTCTCTAGAATAAATCCATATGAAAGTTTGGGGTTTTTTTTTACTGGAAAATAATACCTATGCATTGACTACTTGGAGGTCTCATCTTTCATATCTATATAAAGGTTCAAATTAACAATATATTTATATATTCAATATTCAAATAAACAATATAGGTATATACATCTATATCGGTGTGTATAAAGTATTAATCCCAACAAGAATTATGAATATATGCTGAGGAAGGACTATTATCATAGTAATTTTAATTTTTAAATTCAGTTCGATTGCAGGAATTTTTTGCTTGAAACTTTTTTTCGGTGAAATCTGAATCAAGGCACGGATCACCATGTATGCTTATGCAGTAGCTACTGCAACTGGGATTCAATCCTGATTGAGATCTCTGCGTGCTAGTGTAATATGAATATTAAAAAGGAACATATAGGAAGAATGATAGGTGATAATTAAATCATAGATGATAAGATCAGAAAAGTATTCTCAGGTTATCTAGGGCATGTAACATGCAAGATGTTTTCCCTGCATCAGACCTACTGGCACCTTATCTAATCTGTTCCTAAACGAAAGCTCAGTTGTACATGACTTCCCTTTAGTTGCAAGATCTTATACGAATCAATGAAAATATCAGTCAAACCTCTCTCAAGAAACTATGAATCATGCTAAAACAGGAAGGTATATTTTAACAAAAAGGACAGCAATGTTGTTATCACCTCAGAAGAGAGATTAAAGCCCTTAGTACTGCATTCTTTATTACTAATTGTAAGTTTGAAATACAAATTGTTTCCTACAGAAACTACAACCGTGAGATGTTACAGGTATTAGAAAACAGCTACACTGGAATAGTTTCTCAAAATAATTGATCACCAGAAAGCACAACTAAAAAGAATAGCAAAACATTTTATATTTCACACATGATAGGGTGTAAAGTTAAGGATAGAGATTCATAAATGTAGTTGATTAAATTATGATGACAAAAAAAGGACAACAAGGCCTGCTTGGGAAGTGCATCCATCACAGAAGCTGCACCACCGGACAAATGTAATTCCAAAGTGGAATTCCACCTAAGATGTGGGTCCTTCACTATTTGGAGTTACTTTAGCTTAGGATGATGGTCTAATAGTCTAATAAAATAAGTGAGTAAGAATATAATTCTGTGAACCACAAGATTCTTCCTTAAGATTATGAGACAATTTCTAATCCTTGAAATTACTCTTGCTCTCTATTAAGACGACAGAAGGTATGATATATACTGTTTTTAACCATATGCTAGCGATGGCTTTTCTTGTTAAGGTACCAGATACAGTACTGGGTACAATAGTGTCCTAACACAGCACTCAAGTGGTTATTTTCTTTCTTTTTCCCCCCTTAGAAATCCAGGACAATGCCACTCGCATCAAATCCATAAGGAGCCTGGTAAAAAAACTCCCTAGACCAAACTATGACACAATGAAAATCCTCTTTGAGCATCTAAAGAAGTAAGTAGAACTGTGGTACTAACAGATCGGTAATTTTAAAAGGAATCAGTGTGTGGCGTCCAAATCCTATTGGAAATGTCATCCAAAATACTAAATATAATTATGTTCTTTGGCAAAACCAAGCATTATTTATGGTATCTATGTATATCCTATTTCTGAAAAAAATCAGTGTGTCTAAGCAAAAGCCCAGATTTTTCCTCTACGAGAAAGGAGAACAGTTCTGTTGCCTTCGACAGAGTCAGGCACGTTGGGATTACTATGCCATAGGTATATTGAATTGGGCAAAATTTAACATGTTCTAGTATTGCATTTTCCCAATTTGGTTTGACTTTCCCCAACAGTAGACCTTTGGATCACCGTATTTTCACCATTGAGATCTCTGCTGTTCAAACTCCTTTATTTATCTTGTGATACATTGAGGCACATAACGATAAAAATAACCTCACCCAAGAAAACACATCACGATCTCTCATACCTCACAAGGAAGCTGGTGACAACACAGAACATCTAAGAAATGCTGAGGAGAGATTCAGAAGTGCGTCTTTGCTCTCCTAATGCTGCTGAGATACCACAGAGGCAGAAAAATGACACTGTGAGGCTCCACCTTATCATTCCTCTGTGGCTTCTGCACTCATTGAGCTCCGCTTGCAAGAGATGTCAGCCCACAAAGTCAACCCAGGACCTCATGTTCACCTTGGGTTTTCTTCTCGTGTTTTGTGGCATTAACAATAAAAACGTACGTAGACCACGTGATCACTCGGAAACCAACTTGCCGCTGTTTGACTTGCAGAATGACTGGGCAGACGTGGCAGACCTCAAGACAGGGGCAGATGAAGGGCAGGATCCTGTTCCTCCCTTGGTGGCTGTCCTGCTGTTGGGACTAACCAGTGCCATTTTGTCCAGTCACTCTTCAGCCAAACTGCCCTTAAAATTTAAGGGACTAAGGATGCAGGGGCCCAGGGAGGCCCTGTGCACAGAGGAGTAGTTCATCCCAGGAGTAATATAATGACCCCAGCGAGTGGGTAATAAAGACTCGAAATAAAAGACTACTCTGAGCTTGTGACAAATGATGCCTTTACACCGATCATTTGCGCCGCATTCTCCTGGCATATACATACGAGAGATGTAGATCCTTCATCTCACTCTGCAGCTTCCAGCTGAAACCGCCAAGTCCATATAGTCATGGGAATGTCCCCGTTTCATTAAGCATGTAAAGATTTTAAGCAGTCCATAAACTGCCTGAGCCTGGCCTGGAAAAAAAAGAGGTTTCTATGTATTCATCTGATGTACTGTGTGCGCACATTCCCTCCTTCAGCAGGTTATCTAGAGAAGGATGATAATTTATTACTGTCAATTGAAGAATAATAAGGGAAATTATTTCCTGGGAAGAACCTGAGCGCAAGAAGTAGGTACGCGCTGTCAGCACAGATATGCCGTATACAAAATTTACTGCACCATACGTGGCATTGATCTTAACCTCAAAAAAGTTTTGTTACCATGTCTTAGGGGAGAGATATCAGGTATATACAATAAGTCTTTGATCTCATAGTTAAATCACTTGATTGAGACTCAGGAGACATGGCTTCAGTTCTCGGCTTTGACCGGATGTTCTGGGTGACCTTGGGTAAATCACTTAATCTCTCTGTGCCTTGGTTTCTTGTTTACAAAATGATGATAATACTTCCTTTGTCTGCCTTGGCTTTTTAGACCATAATCTGTTCAGGACAGCAATAGTTTCCTGCTGTGTATGTGTAGAATAACTGGCAAAACTGGACCAAGACGGGTGTTTTTTGGAGAAAAGAAAATAAAAGGGAAAAAAACCCACATTAAAACACAGACAATAAAATACCAATACTTTGTAATGCATATGCACACACTACTGGGCTTGACTACAACTCCATAGATACAGAAGTACCTAAATTAGCACATGCTCTTACCTTTCGCTGCAGAAAGCATGGGGAAGCTAGAGGTATACTGATGTCATATACAGTGGCGCAGAGTGATGCAAGGCAGGGAGATGCGATATTTGAGCCATTCGGGGGCCTGAGCATTACGTGAGCAATCGCCTGAGTCTCTCTGAAGAACGTCAGCCTTCTCTGCCACACAAACACATCCTCAGGGCGGGATAGGGCTGTTCCATAAGCTTTGCTCCATTGATATGGAAGCAACAGTAGAATAGATACCGAAAACACCAAAAAACAGATAAAAACTGGTACGTTCTCTTGAACTTGAAAGACAGGGGCCAGTCTGAAGGGCCCCATGGCTCCGTAAATGAGAATAGAGAAGCATACATACATTTTTAGTAATGACGTGATGTTTACATTATGTGAATATAGGCAATGTGTGTTTGTTTAAACTAACCTAGGAAACAAGATGTTTGCAGAGGTTACAAAACATAGAATTATATCACTTTTAGGGACACTCATCAGAAGAGAGGTGCCAATGTGCACAATGTACCAACCTCGCCGCTGGCTTGCACCTTGCACCATCCTCCTCAGTCACAGGGTTTTCTCAGTGAGAATCACAGGAGGGTCAAAAGTTTCCAGTTAGTTGAAAAAAATAAACTGTTTTGATTTGAGGCATAGTATTGCAATTTCTGTATTTGCTGGTGGAGAAGGCTGTTCTTGTCCAACGTCGAGCTGACCTTCAAGAAGTTTCTGATGAGGACAAGATGACAGACCACAGTTACGCTGCTTCTGAGGCATTCCCCTCTTTCTCCTACCCCTTTCTTTCCTCTCTGTCAGACAAATAGAAGAACAGGGCTATGCAGACCTGGGCCATGGGACATATGTCTCACTGACACGCAGGAGCTCAGCACGAGAAGCCAACCTTCGCCCAGAAGGCTACGGTTATGCTAAATGCCCGATGGCAGCAAGGCTGCACTGTGGTTTCATTCTGCAGCGATCCAGTCTGCAGGAGTGGGTGCAGATCAAGCCCAAATAACAATGTGAAACGCACTTTGAAGAAAGGAAAGGTCCTTCTTCAAAACCCAGGCAAAGCAGCTGATGAGAAAGGCCTGGCAGCAGGGATTAACACCAGTGCCATATATCTTTCTTAAACCAAGCCCTCTGATGTTGCAAGAAGTCACAGTGGAGCATATGAAGCCCACAGGAGAGGGATTAAAAGCAAAGCTTGGGCTTGCAGTACCTGTTCTTTTAATTTTTTTGTGTTTGATGTGGGGGGGAAAAACCCCACCAGTGGCCCCTATTCATCTTTGCATGAAATACATTTTACTGCTCATAAGGAGAAGAGGCAAAATATGGGGCTGAACAGACATACCGCATAGCTCTTGCCAGTCTAATACCATAAGAAATTGTTCTATTAGGGCTTGTACTGAAAATAATTGAGCACAACTACTATTAGGCTTTTCATATCTCTTCCTGAAGATGAGCAAATCAAACAAATACAATTTATACATTGAAGAAACACCAAAACCCAACCTGAGCAGGGATTTTCCCAAATAAAGAGCTACTGAAAAGAGCCTGTTCTACTTGAACACGTTTAGAGAATATTTGCTTGCCATATATACATATATATAGCCCATATACTGCTGTTCCATACATTTGTAAAAGCAGTATCCCAGTTCCTTAGGACTCCACTCTTTCCTGTTGCTTATTTACAAGTGCATTTTACTCCCAGAGTGAGCTAATTGCAGGTACCAGATAAAATTGATGTACCTTTCTGGTCCTATTTTGCAGGCATGCACAGGACACCAAATGATGCAGAAACCTTGTATTGACTGTCTGCACAAATGTGAACAGAGAGCAACCAGTCCCTATCTGATAAATCATCATTTGTACCAAATAATTTACTCAAAAAACTCTAATTCAAGTGAGGCAGAAGGAGCATTTCACATTTTAAGAATCCCACAGTATTTTAGAATCAGTACCTAACCTGCTTTCACAGCAACATCTTTGAGGCAGATATTACACGCCCGTCGGGAAACTGAGGCACAAGAAGTTCAAATGGCTTAAAGACTCAGTCTAAGCCAGCAATATAATCTAAAAATCTGGAGGGTTGGTTTTTTTTGCACGGAAGCTTCTGCAGCAATGGCAAAGTACTCTTTCGTCCCTAAGGCAAAACGCAGTATGGGAGAGGAGCACCCTGGCTGGATCCCCTGCACCGTGCTCCGAGCTGGCGAGGGCGGACGCCGCTCTGCTCCAGAAGCCATGTGCCTGCATTAGACAGCACTGTGCCTGAGCTAATAAGCTGTGCTTATTAATGTTAAATTAATGAATCTCAGCCTGCTCTGCTTATTAGGTTGAGATCCGTGCCACCGCAAGGCAGCTCTGCTACTCCCAGACCCAAGCTGTCTCACATCTGACCAGGCTGGAGCACAGGGCAGCCAAGCTCGAGCCGTCTTTACCCATCCATGTAGACCCCCCTGCGAAGGGATGTATTACAGACAAACCCCCTCTCCCTGCTTGTTATTTTCCGGCACAAAGGCAGGATAATACATGTTATTTACAAAAGTATAAAATGGATGTTGAAATAATTAAATGGGAAGACGGGGGCCAGCCTGATGCTACCAGCCCTCTCCCTTACGTGGAAAGCACTGAACCCAGATGCCCAACTGTGGAAGATATTCTTCCAGCAGCAGCATCTGCCTCCTTGGCAGGCACTTCAGGCAAGTTGTCTGGGGAGCTCTGCAGTTGCCTCTTGGTTTATCACGTGGAGCTGTTACGATGGCCTATCTGGCTGCCTTGTCCAGGCAGAAGCCAATTCCTTTTGATTCACCTTTGAGTCCAAGAAACTCCATTTTTTTGCTCCATTTTTCCTGTACGGTACATAGCACAGCGAGAGGTTTTCAGATGCCATCCAGGCTTCCTGCTCTTTCAGGGAGAGAATGATGATTTCTTTTCGGACTGCCTTCCCCCCTGCCCAAATTCTTTATTCTTACTAGTAATTATTTGCATCAATTTAACTGGAAATAAGCTCCTCATCAAGAGTAGAACTTTTGTTCCAAGATGAACCGACTAATATTAATACGTTATCTAGCAAAAGTCATAAGTATTACAAGATTCAAGCTTTAGTTGTTTTGAAAAATAACCTTCCCCCATGTTCATAGCTCAATGAACAGAGAAGAGCATCCAAGCTTGGCAAGCGAAACACACACCCCTCTCAAACCTCACAACATGTGGCAGCTACGTTCTGAAGAGCATAGGCTTTTGCAAACTACATGCAACTAAACAGACTTATTTTTAGCTAGTAAAGATTTTAATAAAAAAGGGAAAAGCCCTGCATAGACAGAAGCCCGCAGTAGCCCGCACACCAGGACACGATGAAAATGTGATGACAAATCCAGCAGCAGTACCCAGAATTCCAGGGGAAAATCAGAAAATAAAGTTAAAGTATGGCATCTCATACTACTAAGCAGGGGATGGCTGCAAAATTTTTTTTAAGTTGGTGGAGGAAAGATGTAGCAAACATATGTGATTTTCACTTACTAAATTATGTGTCATGTCAGCAGCTTCAGGCAGGCTTACATATTAAATCTAGGTTCAGGAGAACCCTTTTTTAACACAAGAGAAGAACAGATTACATTAAGAGCTGTACAAGCCTTTTATTAAGAAAAGGAAGGAGGGGGGGGAAAAAAGTAAAATTTATTTAAAAGAAAATACAAACCCGAGAATGGAAGGACTATACAAGAAACTTCTATTTGGGAAAGCTCAGAGAACCTACGGGAGACCTACAACCCAAAGTGTGGGATGGGCATTTAAATTTTCCTTCGAGAAAAATGCCCAGATTCAGGAACGTGCAGAAGCACAGAAGCTCTTAACTGAAGGCACAAGAAAGACTATTTGTTGAAATTATTTCCTGAATCAAGACCTTTCTTTATAATCAGGCAACTCATGAGCAGTTCCTGCTCTTCAGCCACAGGACAGCAGCAGGGAGCAAAGGTTAGCCTTACTCCCACAAGCCTGGGGAGCAGCTACTGGAAACGTGAGGAGGAGAAATGTCCTCTTGTACCAGAGGAGTGAGTAGCTGACTGGCCAGGGACAGAAGAGACTCGGGCATCCCTAACTAACATTTTAAGCTTTACATGATGTGAATTAATCACTTTCTAGCTTGAGAAAGGAAAATGTATATCAAGACATGCTCTTGCCCACATGCTTTTCTCTGTTTCAGCTATAGAAGAGTTTTAGAAAAGTGCTGGAGCAATGCCAACACTTGTCCCGTTTACCATAGCTTCCTGGGGCTGATTTTGTGGGAAGGAGAAGAGTTAAACCCATTTCTCTCTGCTGAAGTACACACGGTGTACTAAACTCTCCCCTTGTCAATTAGCGGACACAAGAAAATGTGCGCCAGGCACAAGTGTGCACAGGACAGGAGTAGTAATAGGTTGTGGACTAAAAGCAAAAAAGAAATCCAGTCTTCCCGAAGCACCTTTATGCATTTTTATTCCATTCACCTTGGGGCAGGGGCGACCGGCTACCGAGGTTTTTGCAGTCATGTCTAGTCCTTTTTTCTTGTGGAATCAGAGAGTTCGCAAAGTTCACCTCGTCCCTGAAGAATACCATATAGCTTAGTGTTTTTAATGAGAAGAATGACGTGTAATTAAAGCTACATTTTTACCTGTGTTTCCATATGCTTCCCATTTCCACAACCGTATTTAAAAATATAAACCCTGATTTTCATAACAATCAGGCAAATAATTACACTTGGTACTTTTCAATACTACCAAGCTTCAAAATGTACTGAACTGGTGTATCAGCAAATAACAGAACGATAAAAATAATTAACATAGTTTTAATTTAAATATTTATGATACGGTTGACTCTGTGGCTGTACGGCACCATTGTGCTAGGTGCAGTACACAAATATGGATAGATAGAGCCCCTGTTTCAAAGAGCTCCTATTGTTCATCCCACATTACTCAATATCAAACGATCTCAAAAAAGCTTTTCAAACATTAATTAAATCTCATAACTTCCTTTTCAGGTCAGTAAGTTTTATTATCCTAGTTGTGTAGATGGAGAAAGTGAGGAACGAAGAGGGTAAGGCACTTGCCCACGATGACACAGCGAACACTTCTCACTTCCACTCTCCGCCTGCTTCCCAGTCCCCCAGCCCGAGCCCCCCACGCCTTTGAAGGCTCCTCCATGTGCGTATTGGCGCTGTGGGTGTACGTGTGCATATGGCCAGCACATCCCGGGGAAGGCCGGTTACTGCTAAGTACTCTTCAGTTAATCAAGACCATGTGAGAGTCCTGCTTCTGGTTTGCACTCACATAAGTGTTAGTAAAATCTCACTGGCGGAGTTAATTTATGTGATTTTGTAACCTCTTAATATTGCTTGGGGTTAGCGTTCTTTTCAACTTCAATGTTTTTTGCTGGTGAAAATTAAGAATGCTCAATTCATTACAAAACAGCTTTTTTTCCCCCTTCTTTTTTTCTTTTTTTTTTTCTATTTTGGGAGATTAGGTCCTAACACATTAATGTCCAGGACTACATCATCAAAGGGTAAATTGCGATGCTTTTCATTTTTCTGACTACAGATATGGGATTTTTCTCTGAATAAGGCTGTAAAATAAATAATAGGCTTGAAGTTTCTCAAGATATTCATTGGAACTTAAAAACAAAACAAAAAAGACTTTAATGCCAAAATGTCAGTGTTCTGTGCAAAATAATTAATATAACACAATAGGATCTATTCTACTATCGATTGAAAGGGAATTTATGCAGGTAATTCATTAAGGCTAGTGGGCGTTTGGCATGTAAATCCCCCAGCACTTTGATGGGAAAAAAGACCCTGATGATTTTTTTTTTAATAAGCTATAAAATACATGCTTTTCAGTGGCAAATATATAAAAAGAAAAAGCAAATACCTGAACAACTCGGGCAACGGATACTCCTGCTCTGTGAGACTTCTGAAATGACATTAGATCAAATCATTTTTCACACATTGCAAGAGATGCAACAATCATTTCAATCACCATGTTAAGAGAATCAATAATTTTTTTGCTTCCAGTGGATGGTATTTTACATTCCAACATTTGCAGGTTATCACCTTCATACATCTCTTTTTGTGGTCAAGTGCATGATTAGTACTTCTGATAGAGTATTGGACATTTTCTTATGAAGAGCTACAAATTCTTGTAAAGAAAAACCAATCTGAAAAAAAAAGAAGAGCAAATCTGTGGACTGGAATGCACCCTACTTGTAATGGGAACAAAAAGCTGGCAATGAAATATAAACCTAAATCACAGCAGAATGACCTACTTTAAGGCATTTGCCAAAGAGACAGTGTTTTAGACAGCTCCTCTGAAGTAGCGTCTTTATGTCTATGCCATCTGCAGATTTATTATTGTGCTTTAGAAAAAAAAAAAAAAGAGAAAGGAAAAAAAAAGGAGAGAAAAACCTACAGTATGCCTGAACAAAACTCAGCTTCATCTATAGGAAAGATTCCAGTACTGTGGGCACCACACCCACACCTACTGATGTGGTCCAAGTTTTTTCTTTAGAGGCACCTAATTAAGAAACCCTGACTCATTTACATGGATACGTTTGATCTAAATTACACTCCAAACCACACCAAATTAGGAGCATCTGTGAATGAGAAGTGTTTGTTCCCAGTGACTGGTAGAATAGGGCCAGTTCTGGACGGCACATGTTCAAGTGACGAAAAATATTTCAGATGTAACATACTTCTGAGACCCACTTTTCCACTAATAATTCATAATGAGTTAAACCAGTATCTCTACTTGAACAATTATTTCAGGCTGTGAAAAAAAAGTCATTTTACTTTTAAAAGGAATGGATGGGGGGGAAGAGGGATAGACAGACACCTAGCTTGGTGGTTGTCCCTGATAAAGGGCCTTAACACAACCATCAGCTGCAACGTGAATCTGTGCAGTGCGAGTATTATCAGATGTACATCACTCCTGAAGCCCAGATTAAAGGAAGGTATCTATGAACGATTAGTTGTTCACAGACAAGGCCTTCTGCCCCGATGCACGGTCTCCTGTCGTTAACCCGCTGTGCCGGCTTTCCTAACAAGTCCGAGCGAAGAGCAGGACCTCAGCCTGATGATGCCGTACCCTACGCGCTGGATACCATGAAAAATTCAAGACCACCAGATTTGAGAGCAGAGCTTGCCTTTTGGGCAGCATTGCTGGTGCTTTCTGACCATGCCTGCTTGCGTCCTAGAAGGCCACTCCGTACAAAAACGGGTCCTGCGGCAAGTAGAGAACTTTTATCCCACTTTCCCGTCTCCGGGAAAGAGGGAGCAGGGGAGGCTGCAGAAGCCACTCCTTGCTGCTTTGCTTCCTTACAGTCTAAACCGACAAACTAGAAAAAAAAAATAGCCTTTATCTCACCCTAATTTAAGCCATAGGAGCAGCCTGAACACTGGGGAGTGCAAATCCGAATTCCACGCTGGGTTCGCAACCCCCAATCCGTTAGCGCAATTTGGCACAACCTCCGGATTTGGCCCGTAGTGTTTGGCAGCCACCTTTTATTCTTCCCGTCTTTTATACTTTGTGAATAGTCTAAGTTACATAATACCAGTGACAATTTGTTTATGGCAAGCATTAGAGTCACTGTTTTATGATTACATTCAAACTTTAAGCCACATTTTGACATCTAAGGATCATTTTGCATTCTCGTATATTATATACAATGAAGGTTTGTGTTCCAGTGAGGGGGGGGAGGAACTTTATAAATAACATGACTCCTTTTGTCTGAAGAGATTTTAATACATTTGTCTGATCTCCTGTTTTTTGCAGTAGCTAGAATATAATTTGAATATATTAATATTTTCAGCAACTGTGCTCAGGGAGCCCAGTTAATAACTTATGCATGGATATATAGATACACTTCAGACAGAGGTAATGTTTTTAGTCCTGATGTTGGTAATACTTAGAAACACACAATGAAAGAGCCTGTTCTTTCCTCTTCTTTGTTGTGGGCATGCATTGTGATGGTATGGAGCCAGTGTTCTTTCTGTTGTCTACACAGCCTGGATTCAATAAGCAGTTATATATGCATATTATGACAATGTGGTCAAGGAAACCAGATTTTTTTACTATACCTTCATGTGCCTGTACAGTATAAAATCTGGTATTTATTTTTCTTGTCCTCATTCAATATGTTAACAAAATCATAATTTGATACAGGTTATGTTCACTTTATAATTAAAATTATAGAGTTAGATGAAAATACAGCAAGATGTTGCTGAATGGAAAATATTTATCTTTTTGTACATTACGCATTATGGTGCAATGTAAAATCAGAAATCTGTGGAGCGGCATACAACTTGTCTGTTCTCCTGGTCCACAACACGCAGCTGGTTAACACCTCTAGGGGTTCCTGCACCCACCTCAGCCCCACCGTTAGATGGCATTGCCACATCCTCTCCAGAGCTTTGCTGTGGTCTTCTGAAAGAAGACCCCTCGCCATGGAGATGAGCCAAGAAAATGGAATTCAGAAAAGTTCTGTATTTTTTACAGATCCCACCAATCTGCCTCCTGTAGCTCTCCCAGCAGCTTCATGGACAAAGTGCAAACCTTTTGCACCATGTCCTCTGCATCAGCACAAGACTCAGCCTCACCAAAATACCTCAGGATAGGATTTCATCTGCCTTGAAACTGTTCCCTCTTCCCAGATCATTGCCAAGTCCAGGCCTTCCCCAAACGCTACCGGCAATCTTGGAGACCCCAGTAGCGTATAGCATATGGGACAACCCTATAGTGTATGGAAGCTTTCCAGTAGGTGAAGTTTACTGCGAACATATTCAAACTTTCAGTCCAGAGAAGGTTTTCAGCAGAACTGTGGCAACAGTAAAAGCATGCAACTTCGGAGCACCTCCTAGGATAACCATCTTGTTTCCATATCTGGATAACTGTCTCATAAAAATGTCATCAAAAGAATGAGTTTTCCATTCCTTCAGAGCCTCTACCCCATGAAAGTCATTGCAGCTGCTATGGCCTCAGTGTCAGCCTCGAGATTTCTATCTCAGGATAAATGTCAAAGCTTGATGAATACAATCATATGTTTTGAATCCCACCTGACCACTATGGTGAGGAACTGCTTAACCTTTCTGGGTTATATGCTAACTGGTTTCCATGTTACTCTTCATATTAAATTACATTTATACAGCTTCGCATCCTGAAACTACAATATTTGCTTTCTAAGGAGGCACTTTCTCAGTCTGTGAATCCATTTATAACCAATTCAGTTGAGGTCAGACATTTTCTGCTGTAGAGGGAAGATCCGTGCAGCATCTACAAAATAGTGTCCTGAATTTAGACTTATCTGAGAGCCAGACAGCACAATGTCAGTGGCCTTCTGGAGCTCAAGGCAGTGAAAAAAACCCACATGCAAGGCATTTCAGCATGCCTACACATAAGGTCAACAACCAAGGCTGTACAGGGACAGACCCGTTTGATAGGCAGGCACTATCAGAGACACTTCTCTGCAACTCTATTAGGTACATTGAGGCATTTTACTTAGTTAAGCTATGACTGAGGTATTTGATGGCCTGGAAGCTGCTTACGGAATGAGGTCTTCCAAGACTGATGAGTATGCCTCGGTATCGACAACTAGATTGTACCTGTCGGTCCTAAATCCTTCAATATCTGTTGAATGTGGTTTTGGTTAGGAGGTCTAAGAGACTTGTGTGTGTTTTCTCCCCAGTTTTTCTGGCTGTGGATTTTGATCAGGGTCAGACAAAAGCAGATATTGGAAAGTCTGGTCACTTGAAGCTTCAAAGATGAAAGAAACACAACTACTGAGGGAGGTAGGGCTGCCTATATAGAGAATAAAGACTTTCATAAAGCATCTAAGGCAGTTAGACCACAGTCATCTGAGACCAGCACACGTGTGAATGGGTGTTTGACTTACTTAAAATGGAACTAATGAGAAAAAACAAAGCTAGTTTAAAGCTAGGAAAAATATTGCAGAACTTGCAGTACTACAAAGGGTGGATCTTAGAAAGACACAATACAGGGAAAATCCTCCACTCCAGGCAGTTCATGCATTTAATGCAATGGACTATACACATGCACAAAAAATAAACATCAAGCTAAGGTGAGTGGACAAGACGGACAAAGTGTAAGGAGAAAAGACAATGCTGACATAGTAAATTCGTTGCTCAAGGGCAAGTAAAATGTAAATAAGTTTAAAGAAATGAAAGACTCATGGCACATACTCACTAGTGCATTTAAGAGATACGTTCATCCTACTCATGTTCAATATCAGGGCTGAAACAATCGTGAGGCTGGGAGGCATATTAAAGCATCTATCAAATCTGATACAAATGCAGTGCATATATATTGCAATAGTAGCTTGTGGGGAGCTCAGAACTGAACCTGAAAGAGTAGGAATCCTGGTTGAGGTCAGATCCCATATAAAATCACCTCTGTTGGGCAGACCACTGCAAAAAAACTTTCATCTTAAACAACAAGATAGTGATAATATAGGTTAAAAAAATTGAACTTTTATATTGGGGACAATTAACAGGACAAAATTCAGAAGTTTTTAATAATTTAAAAATATTTTAACCAAAACAATTTATGAATTATGCATACAGGAGCTCACAGAGAAGCAAAATTTTGGCAAGCATTTGTTCCCTGATTTTCGTGGAATCCATTGCCACATTCTCTGATTTCAACACCAAAAAATACTGGTTGTCTCACAAAACTGAATAATTTATTTGCGGTGCTGGACAAAAACAATGTGTTGTTAGCAAAATTAAAGTTTTTTCACGAGAAGCTGTAGACTCACCAGCAAAGATGCATTTCTGAGCAGTTGTCTGCAGTTCAGCATCCCAGGTTGAAATTCCAATCAACTGCCACTTCTGGGCTTTAAGTCAGAAAGTAAACCTGTCATATCCAGCGCTGAGTTATTTGCTGTCAACTAGATTACCGTAGCACAAAAGGGCTATAATTGAAGGCTGCAAGAGGTTATAGATTGAACATAGCCAAAAGCAGTAATTCCACTTAGTAAAAGTAGATATCATCCAAAATGAGAAAAGTTAAGCTTATATGAAGTGAAATTCTGACTCCATTCTGGCTCCCAGTCGCTGGGAGTTTTGTCAGTGACTTTAACAGTAACCAAAATTTCACTCACTGTCGAGTGAGATGCTGCAAAGGGTGTGATGAAGTGAAAGTTAGAATAACTGTTAACCTGGGGCTTCCAAAATACATTTTCGGAGCATGGTCTGCTGTCTAACTCAGTGTTTTCCTGAGGTAGCAAGGCAGACAGGACCAAGAGGATAAAACTGTGCCAGTGGAGGACATCTGGGGTTTGCAATAAGATTTTCCCTGCTGTAGCTGCTGAAGTTCCCATTGCTCATCATCCTGCAGGCCAGGTGGACCTGAACCAAAAATTGCAATTTATGTGCATCTGTGAACAAGGCTCCATGGGGCCTCCTGTGTCCTTTCCACATACCCTCTGCTTTGGGTGCGTTGTAGAAGGGTGGCTCCTTTCACTGAGTTAAAAAGCAGCTGGGTTACCGGCAGGACTGGTGGCTCTGCTTTTTTGTCACATACTTTTTGTTTGTCCATCACTAAGCATGTCAAAGCCTCAGTGTCCCCATCAGAAAACAATGCTGTTAATAACATTATTCCACCTTTATTAAGAGCCTTTATCTTTATGGAGGAATACCAAATACTATTAAGACAAAGACAAGAGGATAATAAGGAAATGTGTTCTTTCCCTTGCTGACCTAGTTTCTAACCTCGCTTTAAAATCTGCCATTGATTTTAATTACGCTTAATCTAAAGCTAAGCTCACAAATCTAGCAAACTTAAGGACTGCTTTTAAGTGAATTTTCTCGCCTGTCAGAGTTCCTCAAGCTTTCTACGCTACAGCTTGAAGTTTATTTCCACCCCAGGTACAAAGTTGAGACAGCTCTCTGCCCGCAGGACGCGTCCAGTGCCACTACAGCACAACGCGCGAGTTCAAACGCTACCTTGCTGGAATCGAGCCTGGGTACGGCATTCTTCACAGAACAATTGCAGCCCTTTTCTCATCAGCGATAGCCAGAGGCAGTAATAAGGGTGAAGGATATCTATCATGAAAAGTCCAGTGTCAATGTGTTCCCCCAATTTATTTACTGACCTTCAATGCAACAGCCATACTCCTGACCCTCATGAGATGAAGCCTAAGGGGAAATGGCACTGAGCACCAATTCCATATCCTGTTGTTCTGTGGTCTAAATTAAGTGCTAATTAATTACCACTGGCATCTTTGGCATTGCTTGTCAAATTGGATTTAGGATATCCTTTCGCTGTTTAAACAAATAGCCCTACATCTAAAGCTAAAATCCCAAGTGTTAGCATTTTCTTTACTTTTAGATTTTTATTTAAAAATTCAGCAAGTATGCCCATGGATTTTGCAGGTAGAATTCAAATAAAAGAAACAGGAATTGATATTGTCAATTTTGATTAATAGTCCTTCATTAATATACATCCTGTTATTCAGTTTCCACCTGCAGTTGCTGATGTTGCCTGGAATCAATTAACTCATATAATTTGATTTATTTTACAACGACATTTTTGGATGTGCTGTACCGATGATAAAGGTTCTATATTTACAATTCTTGATTTAAGGGAGATTGTTACTAACTGCTTTTTATTTTTAATGTTACTAGGAAATGTAGCTTCAGGCATTCTTGAACAAAAATATTTAAACAATTTAAAAAGTTAAAGCTTTATTCATGTAAAACTATCTGTTGCCTTCTGAGCCACACAGGCCACAAAAACATACAGATCCAGGACCTCTAGCAGGTTGGTCTTTACAATGAGCTGGTTGTTCTGCAGAAATCAGAAGTAGAATTTTTTAAAAAATAAGTTTTTTTTAAAAAAAATCAATCACAGCAAGATTACACCACCAGCCAAAAATACAGTTAAAGGCTTTATGTGTTATATCTCTGTCTGAACATATATTATTCTATGTAGTCTCACACTGCCTTTATCACCCCACTATCCAAACACCTCTAAGAAGTGCATTAGCATCTGCCTAACATCTGTCACGGGCGGTTTTGTTCTCTCCCATCCCCTCCCCAAGGAGAGGCTCGTGCTTGCAGTGGTAGCGTGGCTTTTGAAGAGGGGTTTGCTGTTGCTCGAGACATATATGCTGCTACGGGGCTGTTAGAGAAAGCAAAAATGAACGCCGTGTGCGTGGAGCTGCAGCCAGAGGCGCCCGAGATGCTCCTCAAGGCAGCTCATGGCCTTCAGCTGACTCCTACCAAGTGGCCGTCCCCGAACAGGCAAACTTCAGGCTCAGTAGCAACTTGCACTGCGATAACACGGGCTGGCCGGGTCTCCTCCTCCCTCCAGCCTTATGAGCATTAGTCAGAACCAGTTTGCATTCACACATGAAAGACTGAAAACCAAGCCAAACTGGGAGGACAGAGTGCTGGCTGTCAGTAAATGGAAGAACTTAACAGGTCACCCAGCTGGGTCAGTTTTCCAAAAGGGAGACCTGGAAGTTCTGCAGTAATATGGAAGATTTTGTGGAAATATTTTGAATCAATTTCTTTGACACCACGTGGTTTGGGGGAGCGGGACCTGAGCCTCTGCCCACGCCAGGCTCTTCAGTGTTCTCACCAATGCGTAGAGATGAGCGCCCGCTCTCGCTGTCCATGCCACGCCGGGACACCAGTGTGCACCCTCTGCCTATGGAGCTTCTCTAACACAGGAGACGGCTAGAAAAAAGAAATGATCCCAGGGCTGAGGTGCAGGTACCACGTTACCGTGCTCTCTTCGTACAGGCACAGCTGAGGGCGGAGGCAGGAGTACGGCTCCCAGTGTGCAGAAGAACAAGCAGGACTTCTCCAAAGCACATTCCTGAATGAAGCCCCTGTAGAGGCCCGAGTCCCTTCAGATACCTACATGTGCTTTTACGTCTTGGCCTCGGTCACCAGGCGAATGAAGACTTTCTCTACAAGACAGGCACTATGTGAGGTGTGTGTAAAGGCGAGAGCACACGCACTCTTCAGAAAGGATGTCACACGGGTAGCAAAGCTCACCCAATGGTGAGAAGATTTTATTTTGAACTGTGTTCTTATTAAGCCAGGCTAAGCCAGAATAAATGCCTTTCTTCAGCTCTTCGGAGTGTATTCAGCCAACTGTGAACTGATGTTCGGATTTAGTTTAGTTATTATTTTCATTTAGGGCTAGACTCCAAGGCAGTTCATCCAGGGAAGGGCTCGTGCTGTGAGATATGTAGGGGATCCCCTGAGGAAGCCCATTCTCCACCAGGTCCCTGTCAGCTGTCCAGGTACTATATATAGCCATCCAACGGTCTATCCAACGGATAGATTTAAAGGCTAGTCTGCAGAAGACGACAGCATCAAGTGCTCATTCTAGCGTCCCAGAACAACTGAAGAGAAGGGATTTTTCCCAAAGAGCTGTAATATGAACCCACAGCTGCAGAGCACAGGAAGCCTATGGAGTTTCTGTAGGCCAGGAGCCATGGAGGCTATTTTCAGCAAAAGCAAGCTCTTAAGTATGTCTGAACTATTTCTGACCCCTCTCGTAACGTATCATACGCCATGACCTGGTTTCTCTATTACCAGTCTTGGATAGCTGTTGTTTTGAATTCAACCTATGGAGCAAAGAGGAATTTAAAGTACCTTCACATTTTGCACAGGCAAAAGAAAGTAGCTTAAAATTGTACTAGTTCACTGTGATCACATTTTGAAAAGGACAGACATTGCAGCCTTTTGGAGCTCCTCTATAAGCATAAACCTCAGGTCGTAGCCACATATACACAAAGCTCCCCCCCCCACCCCCAACGTGGTATACGGATTTCACAAACAACAAGCTGGGGATTCAATTGATAATGTTTGCATTCGCTTAGCTTCATCAGCTGGTGAATACCACTGTAATGCAACTGAGTAAATCATCCATAAAGCCAGTACATAAATAATAATGAGGTTTAGTTTGCATTCATAAAATATCAAAAATCCCAATTTATTACTAAATTTTAAATTTATCTGTGTCGCAGTGCAATGAATTGAACAGTTTACATAAATAGAGCTTATAGTGTCAGGGCTCGCTCACCACCGATTATTTCTGTGTGTCTCTGAAGATGGGGTTAAATAGTGCACAGGCCCTGCACCCTTCCTCCACGGCAGGTGTCTTGGCTGTCTCTCCTAAGCTGGTATATCCAGCTGGATGGGGATATCTCCGCAAGGCTTTGACCTGTTGTAAAAGAACACCTATTGCTGTTTGTGTTTTAAGAGGACTCTCAAAGCCAAACTTTGTAGTTCAGTTGCCTTTTTAGTACCAAAAAGCACTTAAGTTCTTCCTGAAGAACAACTATTATAGCCGAACTGAATTAAGTTTGCAACACAAAATGATGTTGCAATAATACGCTGTATCTCAGCAAAGTATGTAACAGGCCTTAAATGGAAAGGAAATACATTCAGAAGAAACCTGATAGTTTATCTGTGCATCATTTTGTACTTGTGCTTCCTTCCTAACACTGAAAAACCCATCTGCAAAAGCCCTGCCAAAATGTGCTTATACACACACAGACATTATCACTTTGTAGGATGGTACGTTTTATTATCAGGTTATTTTCCAGTACATTTAGCACAGTTAAGGTAAGTATATTAACTTTACTTCCAAATAAAGAAAACAAAGTTGTACGGAATGTCTCAGCCATTGTCAATGAGTTAAGAACTGACAGGAGGTCCAAGTAATCAACCCTGTCTACTGTGCCGAGCTTTCCCCTGGGACATCTCTTCTGATCATGCAATGCATCTGACTGGCATGGATGTAGAATTGCTTTCAATAAAGATTTTATTTCAAGGTTGGATGATTCCTTCCCAAATGTCTTGTCACTAAAGCAAAGTATGTAATACCTGTTATTTTTTAACTCCTGTGAACCAGCATTTGGGAAGGAGGGGAACATAAAATGTTGAGCTAGAAACTGTTCATCATAGGAGTCAAATTCTAACACGTTCAAATTGATGGGAGCTCTACAACAGAAAAGTCAGAAAACTGCTGCATAAAACCTGGCCCATAACAGTGCGTTAGACTTGAGGTGAGTTGAAGGCAGCTGAGCGATTCCCCAGGCTGAGTCCTTAAGCTAAAACATTACATTTGCATATGCCTGAGTATGTATAGGAAACAGATATTAGCTAATTTGAGGATAATTATTGGTAAAGCGAATCGATGGGATGCGCAGACTTTGACTCGTTAAGGCAGTTCATAGGAACTTGCATATCAAGCCAGCCCCGCTGTCCATCGGGATGAGCAGCTTTGGCCGTGACGGTGGTCACTAGCACAGTTCAGCAAAAGTACAAAACCCACCCAAACGGGCTGTCGTGGAATAATCCACTTAGAGAGGAGTCAGTTCCTAATTCTGCAAGGTTAGTTGTTATATATGTTCTTTTTTCCTTTCTGGGGAGTTTACTCCCATGCATCTTTAATTTTTCTTGGCCTCTTTTTAGATCTTGGTTTCTGTCTGTCATGGCAGTGACTTCCCTGGTTAAACAAAATCTGTGCATAATGCTGGTGGACAAGATTCTGATAAGATCAAAATCTACTTCTATCCCTTGGTCCTCTACTGAATTCAGAGGATGGCATTTCCCACACCTGCTATTCTGGCCCATAACATTTTACCAGATGACCCATTCTCACTCTTCTGATCCCCTCATTCTGTAACTTGTTGCCCTTTACTCATAGTCAATATTACCAGTTCATGGAAGAGCAGCAGGGTTGTCTTATTGAAAAGTTACACTCAGATATAATTTAAAACCAAAAAATATTACTAGGCATGGCTAAAAACGGTTCTGCTAAGGCTAGAAATGCCCCTCGCATTGAGCAAACTTAAATCCTCGTAGGATGGAAAGGGCTAAGAAAGCCAGACCGAGCAGTTCTCAATGCAAATAGTAGAGGACAGCCCTACACCCAAACACTCTCCAGCTTGCATTAAAACAGTGCCCTTTCCAATGGGGTTTTTCTCCCTAAGTACGCTGACTTCTCTCTCAATTTTTTTACATTCAGTAGGAACATTAAAAAGGCGAGGAATCAGAGTCACTGTTGAAACACTTTCCCCTCCTTAGCAGTTATTACGGAGTAAAAATGGATGAGGAACATTTCCTAACACCTAGTGTGTTTGAAGTAATAATCCAATGTGCTTTCCAAATGTCAAAATTAATAATGATTTTATTTAGAGAGTTTGAAAAGTGTAGATTTAATGGAACTAGAGAGCCAAACTCACCATACAATGACCCTCTTAGCTGTAGAGTTGCCCTGCTCTCAGTCACACGCTTTCCAGCTTACTGTTGCCTTGGTAACAGCCAAAGCATAAATTCCAAGTATTTTTGCTTATATATCTGCCATTGACACTAGACCCCTCCTATCAGACACTTCTGTTGTTTTAATATATCATTAATTTCATTACTGTTAATAATGAGAACTGTATTTTCTGCATATCTTCTGACTTGTGATCTTAAAGGACTGAAGCCATTCTTGAAGCTCACTTATTGGGGGGGTGGAGGGGAGGGAATCTTGCACAGCATAACGCCCAACGATTTCTCGATATGTTTCCAACATCTGTGGCACTGGATTATAGATTGTTTCTAAAATAATCTTAAATTGATGGATCATTGCCCCTTTCACTTGGGCTTGACCAAGTAGCTCTGGTATTAACTTTCACTTTTTATGTTGTAAATGGTGTATCACTCTTTCTGCTCTTTTTCTTGACAAATAAAGGATCCTTGCCCATTTTTAGGGTTTTTCTCTTTTAACAACTGAATTTCACTTAACTGCTACAGTAATAGCTTAAATTGTGCATATTTGTTTTTATTTTGCTTTGAAGAATTCTTTTGTGGACAGATGAAAAAAAGTATGAGTTATAGAATTCCATTGGAAATATTTGTAATTTTAAAAGACATAAGGTCCTAAACTTATAATTATTTTATTCAGTGTGGGTTGAGTTCCTTCCTTCTTCCTCTCCAGTATTTTACCGCAGATTATTTAACTACTCAGACTTTCCATGTTTCCAAGTTTGCTTAGTTTACAGTTTTTTGTTATTATGGTCATCAAAAAAAGTACAACTGCATGAATAGATAGAAAATATCAAGAATTCTCAAGAGGTATTATCAATCCAATAATTAACATACTAACGTTAAGCTTAGGAGCCCCAAACATACACAGATGTTCTTAGCACCATGTTCCATATTGACGAACCACAACAGATAACTGGTTCTTCTCCACTGCAAGTCCTCCCTTGCTTCATGCCATACCCTCACCTCCTGGGAGCTGAGCAACTGCGGACGATGTGCTGGCAATGCCTAGATTCAAATAGGACTTCATGTGCAGAATGGCACCTCCAGGAAAAACAAGGAAAGCTATTTGGCTTCAGAAAGATGTCAAACAAGGACAGAGGGGTTGGCCATCCATCTTTCATTTTCTGTGTCCACATCAGAAACCTAGGATCTCAACACCTTGCTCTAGATTTTACAGCTAAAGGAAGTCAGACCTCTCCTCTCCCTTCAGTAAAATGAGCTCTGCCACCACTATTTTTGCCCTAACTCTGCTCACTCACGGTCCACTCCCTCCTGCTCCCTGCAAGGTGTTTCTCCTCTGACTTCATCAATGTTGTCCATCATCACCACCACCACATTGCAAAGCCATGGCTGATGCTAAATTGATGATCTCTGAAGTTGTGCAAGTTACAACTGCTGAATATGTTGGTTTTTTCCCTGGTGGACTAACATCCTTGCCCATGCTGATGTTGTCTGCAAATACTTTGTAAGGTTTGCAACTTCTGGCATGTAACAAGCTCAACAGAAATCAAGTCCTTCTCAAAGGGAGGCCCCAAATTTTGATGTATGTGCTTCTGCATAAGTGGTATTAAAGCAAAACAACCTGATCACCCCTGTAACAAACATTTTTAACTGTGATAAAGGTGCATGACATCCATCAGAAACTCACACAGTCATTTGGCAACAAAACTACTAACTTTTGAGACTTTCTGAACTCCTAAGAGAAGAGGTAATATGTTAATATTGCCACAGAGGAAAGACAATTTTTTTTTAATTTATAATAAAGATGCTATATTTTAGGAAACTAATAATTAAGCCAATCTGATTAGTGCCATATGGAGAATGTTTTGTGCAATGCACCACGGTTACAAGCATGAGGCAGTACTAAGTAATGCTTCCTATTTATATACGGGGAAAAAACACAAGCATTAATGTTCAAGGAACGTGGTAAACAACGAGACTGGCAGAAAGCCACAAGACGATGCTCTTTGCCATGTGACCCACCCACTAACATGAAAGAAACCTTTTTTAAGTGACTGAACCCATTATGCCTCATGAAGTATCTTTCACTTTTAGTGTAGCTTGCTGTAAATTCAGCAACAGGTATGGGAAAACAGAGACAACAATGACGATTTTTACATTGCTGTCTGGATTTTAAAAAGGTAAATGAGTGACAATGAGAGAGAGTGGGGAAAAGCAGAACTTGGTTTCAACAGTCCACTTGGAATATTTAAGTTAAAATTAACAGGTTAAGGAAGCATCCATAAATTCAAACATTTACATATTAAAGTTAGATTTAGTTCTCATTCCTTGGCAGAGCTGTGTAATTTATTTATAAAATATGTATCTTCATTTACTAGTCTTTCCAGCCTAGGTTATATTACATGTTCTGGAGGGTGCAGGGAAATGGATTTCTACTTAGTTCGGACTCACCGCTGCAGAGATTTATGAGAAACTGCCTACCTAAACTCCATCCATTAAACCTATATTGTTCTTAGACCAGACCTCTCCATCCTTAATGTTATTTCCACAAGAATATTAAGCTTAATACAGACATAAGATCAACTTTTAATAATAATAGTCTTCCTCTTGTAATTTTGCGGGTAATAAAGATATCAAAGGTTATAATCCTTACCATTATTTCCTAAGTCATCTCATTAAGGTATGTGGTCTCAGTGTCTTTCAAGAAACTTTGTGTCAGGATAAGGCATGCAAAAGTCTTTAGTTATATAAATCTCACAATCCATTTCAGAGCATACTAAACTCTATTGGATTTAAATTAGCAGAAGGAACATGCTTCATATGAGCTCTATATTAAGGGGCTTTTTTTGTTTTCCCAACTTTTTCAGTGCTGGAGACCACGTTGAGAGAATCAGAGAAGCTTCTCCCTAAAGCCACCAAAACTGTTGACACCAAAAGTGCTCAATTCCCTTAGCATAAAGATCAATCCCTATTTTCAGTATCTAAATAAATGAGCTCGGAAATTGTTGCCTTATACTGACACACTAATGCTCATTCACCAGAAAGCAGCAAATTGTGCCCTCATACAAGAGTACTGTAAAGGGGGCTCTAGACCTCCACCCCACGCACATCTTGCTGTCTGGGGCTGGCTCTCCTTTCCTTGCTTGCCAGGTTGGCAGGAGTTGTCTCTTCCCTCCCTCTTTTCTTTCTTTTTGAGAACTTAACCAAACAAACATCCCTGTTAGGGGAATCAGTAAAAAGTGCCTCTATGTACTTCAAATGCAACAGCGACTCCTTTGACATCCCTCTTTTTTAACCAATTCTTTCCTTTCGTCAACAGGATAGCAGCCAAGGAATCCGTGAATCTTATGTCAACACAAAGCTTAGGAATTGTGTTTGGACCAACACTGCTTAGACCTGAAAAGGAGACAGGGAACATGGCAGTCCACATGCTGTACCAAAATCAGATAGTTGAACTTATGTTGAGTGAGTACAGCAAGATCTTCGGCTCTGAGGAAGACTGACAGACAGGGCCTGTTATTGAAAACGTTCACATCTGTCTTGATGTCTAATATTTTTACATTTCTGTAAACATATTTCTGAAATATTTCTTTTTCTTTCAAGTGACAGATGCCTCATTTTGTGAAAACTTAATGATGATTTTGTGTTTAATTTTCCAACATTGGAATAAAAAATATTGTCAACATTTGCCTATATGTATTCTGCATTAACCCTTTGAGAGTTTCATTATGCTAGCACTCCAAGTGTCACTTTTCTTGCAAGCTGAGCATACAGCATATGGCCAAAGACCATAGAAAATGCTGTTTACCAACATATGCAATGGCACAGAAAGACAAATAGTAATTGAGGAGATTTGTGGAAAATGGATTAAAATATGTATATTAAAGGCAATGAATTAAAACAGTGATACCAGATCATTTGTAGCTAATCTGAGTATAATTTACCTCTCTCTTTTATATATACTGAAAGTTAAAGACATTATGAATAATGAATTTGCCTACCCCAAGAGTTCAAAAAAAGATTACATTTAATACTTTTAAACAAATAAGGAAAAAAAAACCCAAAACAACACTACCAGAATGTCACTATTTGCATAACAGTGCCTAAAAAAATTAAAAACAGAATTGGAACTTTGGCATTTTTACTTAAATGCAGTACATGAAATGAAGACATTGCATGACTGCTCATTTTAATGTAACATCCATTTTGATTCTTCATCACACTGTACATCTGCCTGCTTTCCCCAGCTATCTCATGTTCTGTAGCATTTGTATTGTGCTCCTGAGGATGCTTTATTGGTGAACTACATTAAATTCATCTAGAAAGAACTTTAAAAAAAAGCCTTTTCATATGCCCTTAGGATTACTTGGCTAGACTTGAATCAATTTATGCATTTGATGGTTAGTTTCAGTTGTCATGGATAAACAAAAGGGTAACTGTCTCGAATATATCAAATATTGTTTCATTTTGAAATGTATGTTTCCAGCTATACACATCTCCTACCCTGTTTTGTAAAAGTATTCTGCTGATAAAATGTAGACTTATGTTTGACAGCTTTTTAATCAAGTTCAAAGAGAATAAATAAAACTAATCCAGTGTGGTAAAGAGTCTGTCTGGTTATCGATTTGTTCATAAAATGAAAAATAAACCATGTAAATAAGATGTGTGAAACACAGATCTAGAAGCAAATATTTAAAGCAATTAAAGACCCCAAAACACAGGATTAATGCATAGGTCTGCTGTGCACGAGAGATATGTCTTCAGTATCACCTCAGCAGATCATGGATTACTTCGGTTTTTACTTAACATCATTTTGCAAAAATACTATCTTATTCAGGAAAGGTTGCTCCTCAGAGTGGTCATTTATGGGAACAAACGTATAATGAGGCTTCGCTGTTAACTAAGACCAGGCTCTTTCATCAGGTATTAACATAGGGAGAAAATAACACCAAGAAAGCATAAATATTGGCCCAAAGATGTTTTCTGACTTCATACATGTCTGAAAAATCAAGCAAAACAGGGGGGTAGTGACCAGTAATTAAAACAAACAAACAAACAAACAATCATCTTCCCCATATCACAAATACTTAACATAAACATTTCTTAACTAAACTAGAGCATTCTAGAGAATCCAAACTCACTTTACTTTCAAGAAAATATTTTTCATGTTAATGTCAAGCAACGAGTACTTAAACAGTAATGCTTTTCAGCATCGTCGTCTTTAGACTCTTTTAATAGTAACAAACCAGGCGCTGTTTATAGCCTGTGGAAATGACTGGAAGAAAGATAGTCAGAAGTTCAGTCTATTCCTTAATAAAGACCATTCACATTATGGCCCCGCGGGTGCTCACAATCATGCTATTGAAGTAATTTCTGCTATTACTGGAAATGAAAAGTTCACTTGTTACTTGGATCCTGTTGCACTCAGAAGAAAAGATTCTTAATTAATTAATTAATCTTCTTTTAAGTTTTCTTTGGAGCATGGAGACTCCTGCTTTCTTGCTTTTATAAGCAAGACAAGGCTTATAAAATGAACCCATATCTTAAGATCAACTGGGTTGGGGGGGATGGAATCAAGCAAACTTTTGGACACATAAGCCTTTCTTTGGTTTTGAAGGGTGCCTTACATGAATTCTGTACAAATGTGTTGACTTCTCTATAAAATGCTTTGTTAAAGATAGAAGCCCGATATGTGGATAGCCAGTTCTGGGAGGACACAAGTGGGTCTCATCAGAGGAGCGTATACATCCGGGGTATAGAGCAGATGTCTAGCCTTTGTCACCCCGACAACAGAAAGGAATAAGCATGACTTCTCACCAAGCTGCTCGCTTCCCCAAGAGACCAGCCTGCTCCCTGTCCCCTTCAATATCTACATGAAGTCAGTGGGAAAATTACCATCTCAACCGTGAGCCAAAGAGCCAGCCCCGCAGCTCCTGCCATCCACCCCTCGGGGCAGGCAGCAGCCGGACAGAAGATGCTAAGAGTGAAAGAGAGAAAAATACTTGCAAGCCTGAAGTGCGGTAGGGTTTTTTTTCCTCTCGCTCAGGTAGTTTACTCTTTGTTGACTAAGCTCACAGCCCACAGCTCCGGCAGAATCTCTGTTGTTGCTGGACACGGACAAATCCCCGAAGTGTCTCAGTTTGGCCTCAGTCCAGCATGAGCAATTCACTGGACCTATATCACCACCACGCTGCTCCTCCAACTGTTACTTATAGGAATATTTGCTATGACTTGGTAGAAGTTTTCCTCAAATTTTGCAAAAATTTTAGTGAGTCAAAATTAGACTTGCAGAAGACCATTTTCAGGAGCTAGCTCCAGTCTGAGAAAAGCCACAGATACTTTAAGCAAGGAGCTATAGCTTTTAGTGGTAAATGATCAGAAAAATGAAGGTTAAGAATGCAGCAGATAGATACAAATACGTCCAAGAATTAGTATGTTCATCTGCATCTTCTCCCTATACAGAGTATTTTCTACTCAAACCCGTGTGAAAAGACAGCTATCCCAGTAACTGGGGTTACTACAGTAAAAGGAGATATCAGAAAGAGACCTGTAATGGAACTGAAAAGAGCATTTCTAGCTAGAAAGATTTCTCATTACAATAAAAATAAAAAACTCATTTCCTGAATCTTAAACTTCTGCAAGAATAATTGTCAGCTTTTAACTCAAGAAATACAACTGCAAGACAGAATTTCTGAGCAAACGATGAGAAAGACAGACTGACTTGCTGACCTACAGCTAAAAGAGAACATGTTAACTGCCCTGAACAAATTTTCATCCCTCTTTTTATTTACATATACATACATATATATAAAAAGATATATGTATATATTCAATAGTTTTTTAATTCTCTGCTAGGACAGCTACAGTGCATGTAACATTCAGCCTGTTTTTGTAAGAACCCCATGTTGCAACAGAGCCAAAGACTGCCATTCAACCCAAGGCACGCAAGAAGTTCAGCTAATCAATTACTACGTAGTATATAGACCATGGGCAGAGTTTGGAAGAAAGCTGGAAAGTAAGTTGGGACCACAATCACCACCGTAATCAGGCGGCGTATAGATTTTACATGGCTAATTCTCGGAAGAGGCTGAAAGACAAGCCTCGGGGAATGCACATATTATCACGGCACAGCAGGTTCCCCTGCATCGCAACCCCGCTTCAGAAAGGCAAAACCTTTTTGGAAGGAAAGGAAAGCCCGCTTCCTTTTCATAAGGAAGCTGAGCAACACCACAGATGCGGGTCTCAATCACAAGTCCTGGTTTTTGCAGGGTGCATAAATGGCGCCCAGGGCAATGCTTGTTTTGCAGAGCATGGGAATCTTCCTAGCACTCACTTTGGACTGCAAATACCAATCCTTCCCTAAGGACCAAGGGCAACACATGAGAAGTATCTCCAGCAAGTGGCCTGCTGAGGTCAGGCTGGACCCAAACTCTCGCTGCTTGAGAGCTATAGCCCTCGTTAGTCACTAGGCTTCATCGAGGGAATGCTTGCAAGATGCTACTAAGGCAGTAGTTTCATCCTTGTGCCAATTCACCGTGTGTTATCACAGCAAATGGATGTGCTCTACCCTTACCTAAACGCTGCATGCTACTTTTACACTCAGCGGTTGTGTGCTTCCAAACATCCCGGAAATACTGTGAGAATTAATGTCCGTTTTTCCTTATCCTGTACCCTTGTTACAAAAATCTGGTTGTATGCTGCATACAAAACACAAACCATCATTTCATTTTTTCACACCAAACATATACTGAAGTTAGAGAGACCTGCAGTCAAAGCTCAAGAGGTGAGAATTGGGGATGCAATACCACTGCACATCGGTGGTGTGAGAAACTGAGGCACAGAGCCAGCCGTGCCAGAAGAGAGCACTGGTTTTTAGTGCTTTTTTCATCCCCATTCTTTTTTTTTTTTTTTCCAGAAACTTTATAGTCTTCATCCTTGCTTACTCTGAATTCACCCATGTAATCCTGTATTTGGGTCAGTGCATGCACACAGCCCTGCTCATCCCCGCAACCCCAGGTGAAGTTTGCTGGCTTTCCGAAGCTGACTCTTAAACCCTCAAAAACACTTCAGAAGTGCAAGGAACCCACCATCACACGGCAAAGCAGCCTGTCCATGCACCTCCAAAAAGCTATGAGCACGCTGTAAAACCTGGGGCGATATCTTACACCTTCAGTAGAAGCTGACAGCTTTGTTTAATAAGTTTAAGAGGGCCCATAAAACATCTTACTACAAGTTCAGAATGCGTGCCAATTAATTACCCACAAAACACCACCATTTTAAAGCCATTTTAGAGCACATTTCAGTTAATAAAAGGCAGACTCATAAATTTCACATGATTCTCCTCTGCCTGTGTCAAAATACAATTCCTATGAGTTTCTTGGCCGTGTGTCTGGGAGGTAAGGAGCGGCTCTCTCCCCACCAGTGATTTCTATACTGTCTCGAAGCTCAGAAGCTTTGAAAGCAGCAGCTCAGAATCTTTCTGAATGTTTTCTGGGTGCGGTTTTGGGTAGGTGGAGGTGTTCCCCCTGCTCTGGAAAATGAGAGTTACCATATCGAAAGTGGTTCGACTGGCCCATTGCTCAGCCTCCAGCCTGCCCACTGCAGTGAAAAACCTGCAAGCCCAATCGTTATATCTCGCTTTCCCACAGGGGATGTTTCTTTGCAGCCCCAGGCAGCAAATGGTTTTAAGTAAATGGCTGAACACCCGGTATACTTTTCTATCTTTATGTAGTTTCTGTCACTTATTATCCATTTTTAATCCTGCTAGGCTCTTTGTCTTAATGGTATCTGATGAATTTCCCAGGTTAATTATGCACCATGTAAGAAAATATTTTACTTGTATCACTTTTAAATTCATTAGCTTTTAGTATTATTGTATAGCACTCCACTTGCTCTTGATTTATGGGGAAGGCTAAATAGGATCGTCTGAGTGACCCCTTCTGGCAATTCACTCTCTTACATACCACTAACATATCACCTCCCATTTGTCTCTTAATCAATTTAACCTTCCCTCGTATGGAAGATCTGCCACACCTCTTATAACTTTCTCTGTCTTTCACCGGATGCTCTGTGTACCCATTCTGCCCTTTTGAACAAAACCCTAACTATTCAAGGTGAAAGGATCCTTAACATTTGCATTATTGATCTCTTTTCGGCTCTTAAAAGAATCAAGTAGCTTGTTTGTACCTGATTGCTCCTCTGCGGTGAGGAATTGACCTGTCCCATGGACCAGGTTCACAAGGGAGTTTGGGGAATTAAATGCTGTTTCTGGTGCGTACAGAGAACGCGTCGGTGGTGCTGGTTTCTGCCTTGGGGCTATCTCGGCTCGCGGCGATCCGGGTTGGCATCGGCATCTTCAGCCGCACCAGCCGGCCAGGCAGCGGGAGCGGGGAAGGCGGGACGGGACGAGACGGCCCAGCAGCAGGTCTGCTCCGGTGCTGCGACCCAAGCGCTCCGAGGGAGGCTTCAGCCTTCCCACGGGATTAGTAATGATGTGTTTGTATGGATAATAACAGCAACGACAACACGCATGTCATCTGCTCTGTGGGGTTCTGTGGGGCTCATGGTCAATGGCAATTTCCTGCCTGCTGGGATAGTAAACGCCTGCCTTCTAGCCCCAAAATCCAATCCAAATCTAACCCCTTTTGCCACTTGACAGTTGCCAGAGCGTCCTAGGTTGTCACAGATTTTCTGTTGTGTAAGTATGTATTCAGCCTGTGAAGAAAATAAGTGCTGCGAGGATCAGACTAAAGGCATCTGGTACCTGGCTGAACACTTTCACCTTAGTTTCTGAGCCCCTTGCAGCCTTTCTGGTACTGGCTTAGGCACAGGACACCTTTTGCCTTTTGATTTTCAAAATTAAAATGAAACCTGTATCAGCACAGGGATGTGGACCTGGGATCTACCACAAGATGAGCCAGGATCCCGCAGGGTGAATCAGCTCCCTCGAGACAGCTGCACTCTAAGATTGCATTACCATAGACTGAAGATGAAGCACACAGGTGATACTTTACAGATACCTGGTTTTTAGTCTGAGATCCACATTTAGCTGAGTCAAAAGCAATTTCACAGATACCACACAGACCCAGGCTGCATGGTGCTGGAGAAATGTAGAGTTGACAATTACCCGGCTCCGTAAGACACTCAAATTCAGACAAACCATCACAATAACATTGGTTATTCCAAATGTCCTGAACGTTGTGGGAAAGCAAACCAAATTTCCTTGTGTGCTTATGACATGCTTCACCTCCAATGTGAGATAAGGCAGCTACCTTAAACAAACATGCTACTACTATTCTTTTTCATGTCAGGTCTCTTTGAAGTGTAGATAGCCAAAAACAGTGGCAAATGCCCTCCCTCTGATGCTGCAGGTTTTGAGAGTATTATGCATATTGCAGATGTGGTTTTCTTGCACTAGATTGAAAAAAGAAATAATCTTATTAAAAATGTAAAAGGATTTCAGGGTTCTGTGAATACTCAGAGAAAAGAGAGTTGTCAACAATAAACATGCCGTCTGAACAATACAGAAGGACCTCTGTCCCATGGGCATAATAGATGTTTTATTAATAACTTGCTTTTATAGATTTTTCTCATTTCCCAAAACAAAGAGGGGAGGAAAAGGAAAAAAAAAAACAAACCAGAAGGAATGGGTTTGGAAATCAAAACATTTCCTTGATGGACAAGTCAAAATCTTCCTTGAAACACAAGATGAACTGAGACCTGGTGCCTTTTCTGGGTTTGCGTTCTCCTTGCCTGGGTGCTCTTCCACTATCAGGATGCCCCTGGCACAGGGATAAAGACTCGCTGGGTCTCAGGAGTCTGTCATGGAGCACATTAGCTCCAGCTAATAGATTAAAAAGTTGGGCCTTTTAAGTGGCTTAGGCAGACTCAGCACAAGCATTGACGGAAAAGATGTGGGATTTACAAGTTACTCATTCTCTGTGATTGCTGGACAGGGTGTAAGAAAGAATGAGAGGGAGGACAGAGGCCTCTTTTTCCACTGTCTGGAAGAAACAGAACAGCTACTGGCAGAAAAAACTAATTTTTTTCCTAATCTAGGTCAGTTTTACTCCGTCAAGTAGTAGTCCCAGTAGTGGATAAAGGAAAGAGACACATTTCTTCTCCTCTAGATATCTTCCATCTAAACATGTGTGCAGATCCTCAGGCTTGGCCCATATCAGGTTACTAGGTCCAGGGAAGGGCAAGCCTCCAGAGACAGTTTACTTTTATTTTTCACTCTCTTTACCATGATATCATTTTTCCTTGTACACAACCTGTATTTCAGATAACCTAAACATCTTTGGCAGTACTGTTTCTAGAGTATAGGTCTTCAGTAAACTAGTTTCTCAAATAACATCCCGAATGGCTTTAAGAAAGTTAGGCAAATATGGGGGTGAGGGGTAGATCAGGGACATGGGATGTATTAAGGCAGATAGAGCCTAAAGGAAATTTCCTCTTCCGTTTTCTGCCAATGCATGTGACCCATGTTATTATGGAACAAGACTTACGTTTTGTTTTTTGGATAGCCTACCTGTCCAAGTAGGGTCTTTGCTAGAGAAAATAGGTGCTGCTAGATAAATCTGTGATAAATACAAAGAAAGATGAAGGGTCCACCTCAGAAGCAATGCCATTTTTCCCTAAAATCATCAGCAGACACTTGCTAGGAAAATATTTTTTTAAAACAAGTAGTGAAAAGAGGCAAACCTTGAGTTCCATGGCCTAAGGGTCTGCAGGTCAAGCCAGGAGAGTGCTGCACGCTCTGCTCAGGCACCTTCAATGGCTACCCAAAAAAACTTTCCAGGATGCAGAAATTCCTATTCACTCACATAAGGCATTAACTGCTTCATATCCCAAACAGCTTCTACCCAAGCCAAACCTTAGATTTTACCTGGTGAAGGCCAAAACTTTTTTTAATCCCATCTTATCTGTACAGCTGGGGATTCGTTCGTAAAAGATTTTGTACATTTGACCCCAAACATACCTGAGTGCAGAGGGAAGCTATCACTTGCGTATCAGGTTGGGATGCCTTTTTCTGCCTTAATTCAAGCGCGCTTTGCAAGGCTACTGGGGTCACAAGTTGTGCTTCTTGCCTTTCCTATGGCCGCTCTCCTGTGGAAGCAAGCAGGAGAACTTACCGGAGAGGGGAAAAAAAAAGAAGCACTATCTAATTAAGAAGGAAGCATACATCTGTCTCAGGCCACTTGCCAAGCATAATGTGGGGGGGGGGGGCGCAAATCTTCTCTATTAGAAATTGCTCCTTTTCAACTTGCTGACTCCAGTAGCACGGGTGACAGACGCCTCACAGTCAGGTCTTGGGACTTTCTGTGCTCACCTAATGATGAGGAAGTTGTGGGATTTGTCAGAAGTTCATCCGACCATAAACGTGCCAGAGGTTCCTGAGGTTTAGACAGCTCTGAACACATCTCTGATTTATTTATTTAAACTTATACCATGTCTAGTTGTCAAAACACAGGTACATGCATAAAATAACAGATGTGCCTGATGACAATTATCTCCAGGAACCCATGGCCAGGTTGTGTCAAAAAGAGCCCAGATGCAGCCTGTGTCACTAAGTGGTGGGGGCAAGGGAACGTGGGAGGACACTGTCAAAACGGATAGACAGTTTGGCAGGAAAAAGCTGGATCACTCGGGATATTTGGCACATTCCAGATTTTCTGGTGCCCTCCAAAGAGACTGTGCTTATGGAAAGAAGTCTCTTGAAAAGATTAGACTGGAGTTTGATGAAAAAGCCAGTCCTGCCCTTGAAGCTCAGACTCTGGCCCTAGCACATCTCCTGTATGGACAACAGAGGGGAATGTGTTTCTATAGCCAGATTTGCATCTGTTCCTAAGTTTATTTTATTTCACATAAGACCCTTCTGAAGTTACTCACAAGGAAAGAGGAGGAGGAGAGGGAGGTAGTCAGCTGCCCTGTGCTGCTACACTGGCCTCTTGCTGAGCTGCATGTTGAACAACCAAGAGCACCCTTGCACCATCCTGCCATCATGGATGAAGCAGGTGAGATCACTGTCCCTGTTCTGTAGGAGATTAATGACTTTGGCTAAAGCCTCGTTTTGTAACCTCGGTCTCTCTTCTAGAGTAAGAGCAGTCACAGGGCTACTGATTTCCCTTACACAGTCACTGTTTCGTCAGTAAGGACTTGGGGTTTCTTTCACCATCCTTCTGGTTATAGACGCACATAGAGAGATACAGACATTATATCAGACCCTAAAATCTGTTTAACCCTTTTTCTCTCCCCACCACTTCATCAGCCAAACCTACAAATGCTTGAAGGGCTGTTTTGTGTGAAAGATCTGTGAAAGAGGTCCAAGCTCGCACAGGAACATCTATGCTTAACATCCACCATGTTGATGACTGTGACTTAATTACCGTGCGTACTGTACCGGTGACAGTAAATATTAGTGCTGTGTGCTACAGAACAAATACCCCGTGATGAAAAATTCAAACGGTATCGAGCTTTTCATTAGTGCCGTAATGGCTTTCTCACACATTTAGCTCATTTTTAACTCAACCTGCTAGGAGAAGGAAATTACATACTTTTTGTTGAATAAGACCGCACTGAGATTATATGAAGGTGCGTTGTTATGGGCAAAGAAACGTATGCCACATTAATCTATTTTTATGCTTTGCAGTACGTGCTGATGAGTCATTTGAATGCCAAGTTTCATTAGTAAATTGGGAGTGATATAGGTGGCCCTATGATAAAATAAAATACATGTATTTCATTTAAGAATGCAAAAATTTCAGCAGAAATTGCAGAATATCTTAGAAGTCTAACTAGGATCATAGGATATAAGGATTAAATCTTAGGACTCTGTTTATAAAGGGAATTTTGTCTCCATAAAATGCACATTAGTAATACAATCTGCCCCATATTGTATTGTTCTACCATTTCTCTACAGATCGTATTAGTCAGTGTCCTGTTAACATCCGTTTTATCATACTGTCATAATATTATATTGAAATGAGATCTGGCACTTTTGGGGTCCTGTGCAAGATGAAAAAATGGGTCTCCAGCAGTCTTCCTCTTAGATATAATTGAAAAAGAGGCAAGCATGAGAGCATGCTGTGACTCACGCTGCCAGAGAGTGATCCGGAATCATTCAGATGATGAGTACATAGAGAATGCCGTGCACAGAAAGATGGCAATTTGCTGTACTAATGTTTTGAAAATGAAAATTTCTAGCTGTTTTGCAGAGGAGCTTAGTAGGAAAGGCAGAAGAAAATAATAATAATAATAGTAATAAAATCTTTTATACTTAAGCCAGATTATTTCTGTTGTTTTTGGAAAGGTTGCACTGCAAGAAATGTGTTTTCTCGAGAATGGTGTGAAACATAAATGAACATTGCTTTATTGACCAAAGTAAGTATAAAATACAGGAAATGGAAGGAAAACAGCACATGAAAACATTTCTCTCTCTTTCCTTGAGGATTAGTTATACAGAGGGATCCAAGAGCACCTTCCAGGCTCCTTAAAGCAAATCTTGGATCCTCACTGCTCTAATTGTGACCGCTTAGCCATAGGGATGGACACCTATGTACACTCAGTACTTCAAGCCCAAAGGCTATATTTCTGCCATCAAGCAATTTCCAACAGCCAGGCTATCTGACAAGCCCCAGTAGGGCTGAAAACAATATTTCTCAGTCTTCCCAAACAGGTTATAACTAATGGTATCAACGTCCTATTCCTTTGTTGTTTCCACTGAGATTTAATACTCACAAATAAATCAATTCAAACCTTTCTTTAGTATCCATGCTGTCAATATTGGTGCATAGTCAGTATTGAAAAGGGTTGTGGATTTTTTTTCTTGTTGTCCTTTATTTTGACTATCTTTGTTCTTGATATCATCATTTCGTACTAAATGAAGCAAATTTCGTACTAAATGACAGCGTTTTCCTCAGGATTTTGTTGTTAAAGACTCCAAAGTCATGCAGCTGGCCTGTCCCCAAGAAGACGACCTGGCCACCTGACCTGAGCCCTCCTTCAGAAATTGAACCCATGTCCCTTAAAAATCAAACCCTGCTTTTGGTCCCCACTTCATCAGGGATGCAGTCAGGGACCCGTGGAGAAAGCAGGGCCACAGGGCTCGGTTCAGCCTTATGACATCCAGGGGAACAGTTCCTCGTCAAATACATCAGAAAATTCATTTTAGTGAAATATCTCTTCCGAGGTCACGCTGTATGGTAATGATTCCTGTGTCCATATGTTGGAGCAGACACAATTAAAATCAGTGCTGTTCAGCAGGCTTTAAAGGTCCTTTAAAACATGGTACATCATCCACATTTTTGCCCTCCATTTTACAGTTTAAGTTCATCACAGTCACTTAGCTAGCCCTCCCCATCCTCTACTGTTGTTGGTGTCATTTTTAAAACATCCTTCCTTTTTCTCCTTAATGTGTCTGTTTTTACCATTGCTGTTTAAATTTTTATAAGTCTCTGTACACTGAAACAGTCGAAGTGTGATCTTTCCAGCAGAGAAGAGGAGAATCCTTTACTTAGGAGGAACTGCAGGAACATATGTGTTTTGCAGGGCTATGAGTGACCCAGAAATTGATGGTTCCTGGGAAAACACAGTTAAGTACCAAGATGGGCAATTTGCTACACATGCGGGTCCAGGTGAACGGAGAATCTTCAAGAAACTCCCATTGAGCTGAAATTGGGACCATTTTTATAGCTTTCAGTTTTGAGGTCACAGTCACCCAGACTGGAAACTCAAATATGACTTCAAAAAGGCAAATGCTAACTAGATTTCACACTAGATTTCATTTTACTTGGCATTACAGAAAGAATGCAGGTATTAAATAGACTGTTTCCTGTATACAATAAGGTTAATTAGTAGCAAGGGATGGAAATCAGTGTAGACATAACTCTTTTAGACAGGTATCAAAAATAATCCCCTGATCCCCACAGGCCCCAGCTGCACTGAAAGAAGAACAATATAAAAGATTCTTTAAAAGAAATTTTTCAAACATTCTCCAGGTGTCCCAGCTATATTTAAATAGGCCCGTGGCCCCATGTGTACTCCAGCCCTTTCTGCTCTACAGTTCCCTTGCTCCAAGTTAAATGAGCAGAGTACTTGCACAGAATTTTGAGGTGCAACATAAAGGATTTCTGTACAAAGAGACTGGGATTGCAAACAGAGACAGACAGGAGAACAAAAAGAAGAATATATTCTGGACTGAATGGGACTTCCCTAAGCTCCTTATCGATAAGGTTAATAAGGGTCCATGCAATTTACTGATCACTATGATGCAACAACTGGGCTAAAGCTATAAAGAAGCTACATAGATACCGGCTTTTAGTGCTTCTCATGGCCCACCACATTAAAGTCCTTTACCCTTCCCCTGTCACCCCACTCAAGAGAATAAACTCCAGTCTGTGTGATTGGCCTCACTAAAATCCCTGGTCTGCTATTACGCTTCTACCTGCCCTAGTTAAGCAGATTAATAGTTATTTCCTAGAATTTGATCCTCCGGTCCCTTTGTAATTGAAGCAGTAAGGCTCAGATATTTCTAAAAATGTATTTCTGAAAAATACATTTCCTTTTTTCTCTGGTTTAATTTTGTTATCCTCAATCGTATGCATGATAGAAAAAAAATTCCAAACTTCTATCTCCTTTATAAAATACATGTCATATCAAAAAGGTGACAAGAGGGGGAAAAGTAATTAGTGAGTTCACAGAGTTCAGTAGAAAAGTTAAAATAGAGTAACACATTACTTTTTATGTTAAGATTTCACAAGACAAATCTTGCCTGTGTTTTAATTGCATGTGACCCTGGCAGTCCCACTCTGAAATGAAGTGCCGTAAAATTAAAGATGACAGACGCTCAAAACAAGTCTTGTGATCTTGATTAAACTACAAAGACCACACTTTCTCTCTGCTGCAACTCAGATATGATGGGCTGTTTTATTTGGGGAATTGCTTCATTAATGCTTTCTTTGACTAGACATGTTTATTATAAAAAATACTGAATATGGTGATATCTTGCATAGCTAAATAAAGTCTAAAAGACAAGTAAAAAAATTAAGAAGACCTAAATGCTTCTTTTAAAGACCATGGGCATCTGTAGAAGGAGGTAACAAGCATGCCTGCAGTGTATAGTACCTATTTTGAAAAGTGTAAATTTTTTTTCACACTTATGTCTGTAAGAACCAAATTGATTGTTCTGACAAGATTATCTGACAATTAATTCAAGTTAAATTTCCACAGACCAGGCTAAAATATGGAGAGAAAAAAAAAAAAAAAAAAAAAGAGCGCAAAAATTTGTGGGGGGAGCGAACCACCTCTTCTTCCAGCAAAATTCTTGTTAATTTTCAGAATTGTAACGATGATAGCTGACTGCAGCTGGATACGTGCAGACTTCCAGATCCATAAGCCTACATAAATTCTGTACTTCCAAACTTGCTCTGTTATCTAGACTCCTTTTATCTAGACTATCTGGCTAAGGAACCCACAGGAGTATATGCACTTCCTTAAAATTAGATTTAAATTATAACAAATACACATGCAACACCTTAATATTCCTTACTTTCTAGACAAAGTTATGAGCGACTCTTGGCTTTCTGTGCCAATTTTGAGTTCAAAGAATCCAGACATGCTATTTGTTGATCAAGTGATTCTCTGGATCAATGTTTCACCTGCGCAAGCCACTAGTACCCTAATACTGCTGTCATTATCACCATCATGACACGGATGCTCCCTTCATAGGAACGGAAGACAAACCTTATTAATAATAATTTACATGTCATTCAGGATGGGGGCCCCAATTCAGCAAACTTTGCAGTCACGTGTCTGATTTTAATTGCAGAAATAACCTCACAGACTTCAGTAGGATTTTCGACATGGCTAAGTAACGTTCAGTTCAGGAGCCAGAGGAACTGTGGCACTTGGTACCATAGAAAATAGTACTGTAGACGTGCTAGGTCACACCACGTCTGTCTGCACCTTCTCAGCATTTTTCACTTTTGAATGATGCTGTCCAAGAATTACTAAATCCTTTTGTTCTGAATATCCCATATATTTTCTTCTACCAGTCACCTATTTCAAGGAAATAAGAGGCAAACAGGCAAACCTTGAGCCCCATGCCCAGCTTTTGTCTGGCTATACATTCAGGACAAAATGGGCTGAGGATGAAGTAAGAACTTCTTGCCCTAAATGAAGCTTCC
>NC_138580.1:4867254-4954754 GCF_964289735.1 Phaethon aethereus | reverse complement strand
GTGGGAAAAGCAAAGGGATCCCTTTCACACAGCAGGTACAGGTATGTGGCCAGTGCACAACGAGTGTTACGGGCTGTGAACTTTGGCATAGGAGTTTATTTTAACACTCTGCACCTTCTAGGCAGCGTTATAAATTGCAGGTATGAAGGCTCATTACTTGGCTTTACAGGTTCCTATGGCAAGATGACAACTGCCGAGTAGGTTAACCTGCTACAGAGCCAGCCAGAACCTGTGACTCTCCATGGCATATAAAAAGTGAAAGTACAGCCAAAGCAAATTCATTTAAAAATCCGAGCAAATAGACATGACATTTTTCTTGCAGTTTTTGACTGGCTCTAAAAATATCAACAGTCTCTCCAGTTCTAGTGCATACTCCCAATAAACAGCTTTGGAGACTGATTAAAATACCACAGCTTTGCTTCAACATTTTATCAATCTCATTAGCCATTTGCTGAATGGAAGCTATGAAGCTACAGTGAATTTGGGGGAGGGGGTTAAATAGCCACACAATGGGTCAACATTTGTCTAAAGGCTCATCTCTGCAGTAGCTTCATTCCAAAATAAAAAAGTCTACATGGGAGTTAATCAAAAGGACAGTAGTCTCTCTTTCAATTCATACTGTATTTCAGTCCACATAAAGTGGTCCCAATGTGTGCAGCAAAATCCCACTGGCTGCCTGCATATGTATATATATGAATTAATTTTTTTTTTCAAAACATCTTCGCATTAATCCTCAATTTTTCCACTGCTGAATGTTGTTCCAGCCTTGGCCCATCCTGGTCTGTGGCAGTACTGAAGTTCAGTCGTAGCTGCTCGTAGAATGAGACAAAAAACATCTGCAATCTGAAAAAGGGTCAGATAAACCTGCAGCCTGAGCCTACCCGTTTCAAACAGGGACCCACACATGCTGGCAAGTGTTCCACATGGCTGTAAAAACATTTGCCAATACCGAGCAGGCAGAGCAAACGGCACAGCATTATACACTGCTGTACAGGAGCGCGGGGTACAGCAGGTACCTTTCCGTCAGTCAGCTGTGTCCCGACCTGGGCCACACAAAACTTCTAGAATTATATTCTCACACGCACCCCCACTTCACCTCAATCTGGAAAACAAAACTGTTTACTGCATGCAACCACGAGATTAAAATTAGTCCTCTACCAAATGTACTAGGAGAGGATAAGTAGATACCCTTTTATTATTTAACTAAAAGTGACATGACTAATTTACCCTGATGTGATTCAATGGTGTGAATAAAACAGGTGGTTGAAACACAGAGAAGGAGCAAAAGAGAGGGAGAAAAGCTAGTTTAGCATAGAAAGATTCTCTTATATATGTCCTTGTAGCCATAGTAATTCTAAGAATATTAAAAAAAAAAAAAAGTCTTTCTAGCCTGTGAAGTACACCGTAGCCTGTTGACTGGGAGTTGAAGGTTATGCAGTGCACATGAAGTCTGTATCATTCAGATGTCAATGAGAGCTCTGAAGTACTGGGGGAATAATTAAGTTTCCCTATTAGGAGTATGCATCCTACTGAAAATTTCAGAACCCTTTACTGGCAAACAAAAGTGCTAACAGTAGCTGAATTAAAGGTTACGTACAACCTAACTGCAAGCTTTCGACAAATTGCCGCAAGAAAAGACAAGTAGGATATAAAACTTGAGTAAATGAGTGAATTTACTCAGCCCACTGTTGGATTAGGAGTCACCATAAACCCCTGATCATAGCTAAGGACATAGAAAAGAAAAAAAGCAGAGTTCTTCCAGCAATCCAGGTAAGCTCCAGAAACCAAATCAATGCATTGCAATACCAACTAGGTTGAATGTATTGTTAATATGAATAAAATGTACACATTCTTATTCTGACGTTAACAGCTAAAGCAAACATTTGACAAACCTTAAATAAATTATATTGACAATGTTAATGCAATCTACCACCAGTACTAATATATTAAAAAAAAAAGTAAAGGCAGTGTAATTTGGGGGTCTCAAATCTCTATCTTAATGTCAGTGTCATCCAGTAAGACACATCCCCTGACTGTAATATCTATTTTAAAAATTAGCTCCCACTTTCCTAAGAAATTAAACCAAAAGTCTTGGCAATAATCTAGTTCTGCTTGCCCCATACTAAGCAGCTACAGAGTATAGAGAGTACAAGGGAAAAAGGAAGGGGAAAAAGGGAACTATTTGCCAACATATTATTTTCAAAGCATTCACTTCAAGAAAGGGTAAAAGTAGTACAAGCTATATTATTCAAGCATCAGATATAAATACACGGATTGTAAAATATCCACTTTTGGATCTGAAATCTAAGTAAAACAATTTATTCTGTTACAATCCTCTTATTTCCCTTTAAATTTAGCCAAAGTATTCCCTGCCAAAGATATACAGAGACATGATGAACAAATCCATCTTTCATGTACTCTAGAAAGAAATTCAGGCCCTATCTTCCAGTCATTCATTCACATATAGAGAGATTTACTAAAAATTATTCATATTTTCTGTTTTTATCAATGTAAAACTAAACAAATCAACTGAAGTGAATTTGATTTAGCTCAGGATAGAAATGATGCAAAAGTGAACTTCAGCATTGTCCTGTGCACAGATGGAATTTGGTACTTCTCTCTTCTGGACCGACTTGCTTGTGGAAACCCAAAAGCAGCTGAGAAGTGTTCGTGCATTTGGAGTCCTCCAAGAAAAAATATCTTTGTAATAGGTATTTTTAATTTATCCAAAATGTTTTCCCAGGGACATCCACAGCAGAAATCTGAGTGTCTTGGAGTCCACCACAGGTATTCTGCATATTTCAAGCTGAAGACATGGTCATGCATTGATAGGATTTTGTACTAAGAATTATGCATGTAAAAATAACTACAAATTATAGATGAATATTTTTAATGTTTTCAAATCCCTAAATCCAAAGGGAAAAAAGAGAACAAAACCTACTCTTATTCTGATGTTCCATGGATGAACAGGGCCTGGTGTGATAGGACAAGGGGTGATGGTTTTAAACTAAAAAAGGGCAGATTTCAACTAGATGGAAGGAAGATATTTTTCACAATGAGGATGCTGAACCCCTGGCCCAGGTTGCCCAGAGAGGTGGTAGATGCCCCATCTGTGGGAACATTCAAGGTCAGGATGGACAGGGCTCTGAGCAACCTGATACAGTTGAAGATGTCCCTGCCCATTGCAGAGAAGGGGACCTTAAAAGGTCCATTCCAACCCAACTATTCTATGATTCTATGAACTGATCCCAGGCTGGAATACTTGAATCAAGAAAGGTCTCAATCTGTAATGTACTGGTGTTCCTGAACTCATGATAGTTCATGAAAAACTCTGATCCCACAGTTTTGAATCAGATCCATTCACAACTGAAAGCACCTGTAACATCTGGAGCGAAACTGGAACAACTTGTCATTTTCTCATGAAAACTTGTAGCAAAGAATTTACTTTAAGCTTTGACTTTAAATGGATTCATTTACTCCCTGAAAATAGTTCAGACTCAGAAAAATTATATCTGATTTCATTTGCTTTGGAGGCGGGACTAGCAATTTCACTGAAGCTGCAAATAAAGCTGAAATCTTGGCGTTCTAAAGCTAAACAAAAGAAAAAGAAAAATGTGTAAAATTCTGTGAAACAAATTATGTGAATTTTGCACAGCTGTACTCAGGGCATAACTGTAAATGAAAAGACCAAACTAATTAGATTATAAGCAGTTGATCTGCCTTATATTGTTTTATCATACGTAGTAGGTATAATATCTCCACATGAATGACTTGAAGCAAGTCATCAACATACTGTGTTCAAGAAAGCTGATCAGATTGGAAAGACCTTGTAAGTTATTCTTGAAGAAGATGAGATTGATGATAACTTCCTGCTCACAGTTACACCAGTAAAATTGCTTCATCTCTATTAAACTTCAGGTTTCAGGAGGCACTGTGTCCTAACAAGACCAAATTAAAAGTAGGAGTTCATTAGTGCAAAGCAGACACCGAAGCATCAAATGACTGAATGTTATTTTTTAATGTGTTTCCCAGCGTCTTTATAGGAAATCCATTACAAAAAAAAAAAAAAAAAAAAAGGAACCATTTTTGTGGCTAGGTTCCAGTGACAGGATCAATGAACGATATTCAGGATGCTGGCTGAAAGCCAGATGGAAGGCAGCATTGTAGCCCTTAAGTATAGAGAGCTTAATTTTAAGCACATGAATAGTCCCACTGAATGTACCAATCCTCACATGCTTGAAGAGGAGTTTGTGCCTATGCACTTCTGTGGAGTAAGGCCAAGGAAGATAAAGATAAATACTGGCATATTTCTGAGTCTCACTCCAAACCATTTACATCCCATGGAAAGACTACACAGTGGAAAGTTAAAAAAACCTGTCCCTAAGTGGGAAGTGCAGTCCATCAGCACGGTTGCCTTCTGGAAATCATCTCAGAATGTTCATCTCAGAATCTCATCTCAGATATTCCCTCAAAATATATGGCAGCCCAGGGCTGGTACAGGTAATAAACATCTTCCATCCTTATGCAAAGAATAGCCAACGCAGAGGTTGCACAGGACTTGCACAATTTGGGCAAGAGAAATCAGAGTGCAATGTTCAAGAAGTGAAGCTCTTGCCTTCTACTTTTAGGTGAGACAGGAGACCACTTGATTATTCTTTTTCATTTTTACCAAATGCAGATGAAAACGTCAGCAACCTGAGCATATCATTATTCAACAAAATTAGCAAAACACATGAGGTTTCATTGCACAGAAAAATAACATAAGATGTTCTGAGAACATGCAGCAACATGGGTGGTCACTGTGAAGAAAAAGCTTTGGAGTATTTATACAGCAAATAAATATTCACAGACACTGCTATTCCCACTCACTAAAGTTTTGAAAGGCATTATTCTCCTAAAAGACAGATAAAAGAAAAGAGGTGGGGGAGGAAGGGAAACTATTATGGAATGAGGAATAAGGGCCAGAGCCACAACCACAAGATTGATGTGAATACTACAGTAAGCAAAGACCAATTCACTGCTTAAGGGTGTCAAAACGTGTCCTGGGAGAGAAAAGGAGGCTGAGAAATGAGAAAAGAAAAGGCAAGAGAGGGAATGTATAAAGAACAGCAAATATTAGGGAAAATAGAAGGAACCAAATGTCACTTGAAAGGGGTACAAGTGCAATTGCTTCTTCTCCTCAGCTAATCCACAAATTAATGAAACCAGAACAAACAAAAAAATAAACCATTATTCTACACAGTCAAAGGTGAATCTTACAGTGGTCACCCAGAACAAAGCCGGATAAGGGCGAGACAAACAGCACCATAGCATGCAGCACAATGACATTACAGCAATTTTGTTTTTTCAGCCATTCTGTTTTTACTGGAAAATCTTACAGACTACAGGGTCCAAGTCAGGGCACTGATACACTGCACTTTCAAATTATTTCAGGAACATAGAGCTGCTCAGGTGCTGAAGTATCTCGGTGAATATTTAGGGTTTTGTTCTACAAACTGTTCAAACATTCAAATATGAAAAAAACCCCAAACTTAAAAGGTTGGATATTTGTTCTTAAATAAACTTTCTTGTCCAAATTCTTATTCACTGACATGATATGCATATTTTATTATTTATTTTTTCTAAGCTCTTATTAAAAAAAAAATCTGTTAAATTAACAAATATAGGCTTTCTCCGTGCTTTCCCCTTATACCGTGGGTTTTAATAGAAAATGGTATCTGTTTCAGAGCTCTGTAGGCTGGCGCAAAACTGCAGAGAGAAAAGTCAGTTAACTTTTATGCTGCGTAATCCCTGCGCAATTTTAGAGTAACAAAACCTCATTAATATCAATAGATTCCTATAGGTTTTATTCTGCTAATTTCTACAGGACCTCTTCATAAGCAAGCTTCCCTTTATTGACTTAGAAACACAGTTGGGGAACCTTTTGCGAGGTTGTGAACCAGTGTGAGATGGGATTAGGGTTTTTTTTTTTTCTGTTTGGGGGTTTTTTTCCCCTCCTCAAACTTGAGATGTTACGAGACCATAAAATATTTTATCATGACTTGAGGGGGACTGAGTTTCTTTTTATAATTCGCTTCCAATCAGAAAATCTTGAGCCAGCCAGTTCATTCCAAGTTTATGATTTAAAACAGAGAAATGGGCAAATATTTAGCCTATCCCTAATTACCCACTATGTTTCTGAATATGCAAATTTCAATGTACTTGGAATTTTCTCTAAGCGATTTGGCAAATATAAATTATCCTTGCCCGTAAGACTCCTAGCTTCCACAGACAATGAATCAACAGTTGCTGTTAAAAGGCTGCAGCTTTACTATTAACAATCAATACAAGTTTTCAACAGGAATACACTTAGCCAGCATTAATGCAATTACATTATGGTAAATAATATTAATACCAAAGGCATGTCCATTCTGGCCTGCACCAAAGTCATAATGTACCTCAACAACTGTCTCTATTCTTTAAACACCCACCTAGAAACAAACCAAAAAACGTATATTCTGTGAAATTGCTGTTTTGCCAGAGGGTTAATTTTAAATGAGTTATATGTCGCGTTGATTGTGTTCCAGAAAGACAAATCCCATTTTTACATCTGCAGAGGTAAGAAAGAAGTGGTCCATGCATCGTATTAAAGCTCTGTATAGAGAATCTCTATGGTGACACGTGGATAAAAACCTGTCACCTGCAAGCGCCTGTATCTGAATGTGGGAGACTCATCCCTCTTTAAAGCCCAACCTGCCCAGACAGGGATCCTTTATCATAATTCATGCTGTAAATATCCCGGTGTTGGCTGCCCACTGATCCTGTTGCACAAAAATGGGTTGGTGATTTTTCGTTCACTCCCAAGTACCAGATAACCAGGTGCAAGACAGAGGTTAGAGGTGTGTTTACATACACTCCAAAGTATCTGTTATAAAAGTGACTTGATGCCAATTCCCAAATAAAATTTTGAGAAACTGGGGCCATATTTTTCAGTATATACTTAGGTGCCAGAAAGGCACCAAGTGTGATTTTCAAATCTCTCATTGCCAGGAAACAAATAAGATAAATCCAAACAGTCTGTTCTGGGCAGGGCCTAACAAGCTTTGCTTAGTGTTGTGAACTATCCAAAAACGCCGTCAACTACTTTAAAACACCTCTAAGGTGAGAATCACACTTACATCAGTCCAGAATATTACACACGCATTTACCCTTTTGAAAATCCCACTAATTGTCTATGGACGATGTTAAGTAGTCTAAATACATATTTTAAATTTTGGCCCTTAATACTTCCAGACCTTGAGGACATAACCTGGTATCCAAAAGGCTAGTGTAAAAGTGAACTTTACAGATATATTGACTTTAAATTCCAATTGCATCTTTAAATATAATGAATTAATTCCTGGTGACATGAATGATGACATTTATATTTAAAAAAAAAAAAAATCAGAATGACAGCCCATGCTGCAAAAACAGCTAAATCCCACCACTGTCTCCAGTTATATTTTGTAATTCTGTAGTCTTTCTCCTTATTAGAGAAATGCTTCTCCACTGTTAAAGGAAAATAAAATGAACAACTCATAAAGGAGTTCCTAAAATTTGAACAGCCATTTGAATATTCCAAGAGTAGCAGCTGTTTTTGCCAGAAAGAAGATCTGGCAAGCATTTAGTCACAAGGTCACTGCTTATGGGGCTTACCCAAGAGATGCGATGGAAAGCAAGAAATGTTGGCATAGCACTAGGACAGGTTGTCCTTGATGAACTGGAAGGAGAAGGCTGTTTTGGCCAAAGGCATTCAGCAGCAGTTTCACTTTAGGGAGGATTGCACAAACGATTTCTTTAGCTTTTGAGTTCACAACTCCCAAGCTTCAGGTTTGAATGGACCCAAAAATGTTATATTCACCAGTGCAGGAAGAATTCGCGGAACCAAAAATCAGACACAAAGACATCATGAAATGCAACTAGATATGGCTATCCACACTCAGTGGAGATTTAAATGTTTCCTGAACTAAGTGACCTAAAACTGTGTGGGCCCCTGTGAATACTGCAATTCTGTAATCCTGGAATTTGCTGCAGAAGTTTGCAGGAGAATTATAAGTTAGAAAATTCACTTCTCTTAAAAGCATTAAGCTGCAGACCCTGCTGGTGCTATATCTAGGTATGAAAAAGGGTGTCTTCATCAGCTTGCAGAAAAGGATGGCCTGGCAGATTGTAGGGTGAAATAGCATATTTATCTTTCTTGATATTAACTCTGAAAACTAGTAAGAATAAAGTGGATGTTAACATTCCCAACTATTTGTCTCTTGACTGTATGATTGAGGTGCTTGGCTGAGCATTGACGTTTCCAGCCACACATTGCTAAACTCTCAACCAAGGCAACGATACATCCCAGTTGCGTCTCCAAATTCCCAGTGGATTTAAGAATGAGCAGAGAGCTATCTTGTTACTCCAGCGTGTTTGTGGAGCTTCTTCTGACCACATCTCAGCTATCAGCTCTTGAGTTGTGACTCAACTGGTCCCCATGAGCCCTCTCCCTCTGCTCTACTTCTGGGTACAGCAATGCAGTACAAGACTGTACACATGACATTAGGGAAGGAAGTTCAAGCCAAGGTCAAACACTCCATTCCTAGCGCAAACAACCTGACCATCAACGCCATCAGCTTCCCCCAGGGATGACAACAATGCAGGAAATGCATTTCTAATGCAAAAACTTGTGATAAGCTGGAAACTGAAAATAAAAGAATGATATAAAATGAAATGTATTAAATATAAAAGTTAACAAGGCATGGGTAACGATTGTATTACTCATTTCCGCAGCTACATCAATTAAACACTCCAGTTCTGAAATTACCTGAGTCACCTACTGTCCAGTTTCCAGTTTGGTTTCCTGGGTTACAAAGGAGCTTAAAAAAGTTATTGATGAATTTAGCTACCACTTAGTGTTATTCACTGATCTTTGCTAACTATGATGTAATTTGTTTTGACTGTTTTAAGGGTGGACGACGCATCTGAAGGCAAGGGCAAAGGAATAAAGGAGATTTGTGAAAAGGAGTGATAGGAAACTCAAAGCCCTCTGAAGTCAGTGGAAAGTCCCGTCATATTCACACACCTTTTATTTATTGTGAGATTAAAAGCAAAAAACATTATGTAATTGTGAAACATTACTGTTATTCTGATACTCAGACAAATGCAAAGCAATAAAACACTATTATATGAAGTAGCTATCTTGGGAGAATTGCTTAATGTTCTGGTTATAAAATGCTTCCAGAGGTAGGTGTTTCTCATCTGAAAACTTACCAAAAATAATTTAATCTTGTCTTTTTGTCAAAATTCCTATCCCACCTTTTTCTGTTCTGTTTCTTGTTCTGCTTACTTAGTGATGTATTTCTTCCTTCCTATCTCTCAAAAGGTATGGCATGTAAAGGTCAATTCTCTTAACACAGCTTCTGCCCACTCTTTAGCTAATGTATTATAGCACATTATCAGGTTTCCAAACAATTGTTCACTTTTCATTAGAATGTGCTAGGTTTCTCTCTTTCTGCAGTGTTAGTAAAAATGGTGTTGAGTTGTTGACTAGTAATACGAACAAGCAACTTCTGCCCTTAGAAGTGGAATGGAATTGATTCATCTTATTAAAAACAGACATCATGTAAGCTGGAATTTGTGCTACAAAGGTTAATGTTATTGAATGTGCAGATAACAAGTTCTCTACTATATGCTAGCATTTCTATTTTCATGAGTCATTTTCAGTTTCTGATACATCATCTCAGGTCACATTATTTCATATTGATGTGATAGAAACTTAATGTGCTAAGTCAGGAAAACTAACTCATACTTGAAAAAGACCCCCTCTTTCCCCCTCTATCTACTATTATCTGCATTTTCCCATTTTTTCTTTCCCCAAGAAGAAAAATAATGAATGGTTAGGGTAGAAACCTTACTCCTATTTCAGCAGAATGAATGAAGGCAACAAATCTGAAAGAAAACAAAGCTCCAGGTTGGCAAAGTAAGTAATGATCAGGAGTTGAGATAAAGAAATCTCCAGAAAATGAACTCCAGACATAAGTTGAAAAAAGTTAGGTATACTGATGACTACAAAACTAGTTTATGTAATACATATTTTACATCCAACCAAACAGCTCTTTGAACATTATTGAGTCTATTATTACTTTGCAATAAACATTAGAGCGCTCCAAAGCCAGGGCTACATAATACCCAATTCACATTTACATTTACATCAGAATTAGGATGCAGGTTTTCACAAGTTAATCCACCCCATTTAACAGAACCACATGCAACACTCTACAACAGACATTGCATTTGTACGTGGCTAAAAGTACCACCGTGCTATTCAGTCAACGGGACAAAAATTGTGATCATGACTCTGCCCCGATGGGCTGGACCCTGCTGCAGCATGGTGAGAAAGCTCGGGGTATGGGTGCTACCACACTGCACGGCCAGGGCCTGCGGCTGATGCTGAATAAGGAGCTACTGACCCATGATGCTTTCTCTCTCCTGCTCCCTTTTCTCCACCTTCTCAAAAACACTCATTAAAAGCCGCTTGAAAACTTCTGAAATGGGACCAGGAGGGTCCTGCTGGGTCACTGAACCCAACTTCCTGACATACCCAGCAATCCTCAGTCAGGACTTTATCAAGTTCTACCTTGATGAATATCCTTTATTGCTCAAATTTGAATGAAAATTCTGCTTTTTCTATCTTGAGCACCTCCACACTCTCTCTCACATCTGGGAGCATCTTCCTGCAAGCAGCTGCAAAACCACTCCTCTGCTCAGCTCCAAAACCCCTCCTGTGGTGCTTGCAAAAAAACCTTGACAATGTCTTGGCTACTTGTGTACTGAGACTGCTGTCTATCATGTTTATAAATATTGTCTCATTTCTTCTCATACTATCTCGTCAGCCTGTACCATCTGTTGCCTCCTCTGACATGTGCAGACTGAGCTCTTCACAGCAGCAACTGACTTTTTCTTCCATGCTTGTACAGCACCTAGCACAACCAGTGCTTATCCACTACAGGGTCCCCAAGGGCCATAACGACACGGACAATTAACAAAGTTAATGAAGAAATCCCACTCTACCTGCTCCCCTTCCTCCTCACTTTGTAGGAGGAGCCCATGGGCAAACGACAGAGTGATCTGTGTGGGAAGGAGCACAGCAGCAGATACAGGGAGGTTATCATCCCCCTCTGCTGAGGATGGTGAGGCCACTCTGGTATGTGCTGCCCAGGTTGGGCCCCCAGGGCAAGAGGGACACAGAGAAATAAGAGAAGGTCCAGAAGAGGTGACTAAGGCCATCAGGTGCCTGTAGAACATGACCAACAAGGGGATGTTGGGGAAGCTGGGCCTGTTTCATATGTCAAAGAGGACGCTAGGTGAAAATCCAATAGTAGCTCAAACCACTGCTTCCAAAGATGATGGAGCAAACTCTTCTCTGTAGAGGCAGCAAATAGAACAAGGGGCACTGGTCACAAATTATAACTTGGGAGGTTCAGATCAGACATTAGGAAAAACTTTGTCAGGAGGAGGGTGATGCAGCACTGGAACAGAAGCCCAGCGAAGCTGTGAAGTCTCCTTCACAGAGCATTTCCAAAGCTCATCTAAGCATTGCCAACCAACATTTCTGTTTCTACCATTTCCCAAGCAATAGAAGTTAAATGCATATTTCATCCTGATAAAATATTAAATGCTTTAAATGCAAAACCACTCTTGAAACTTGTGCAGCTTTCCATGAAAAATGCCAGATACACGTTAAAATCTGGGAAATAAACTGTTCTCCTAATTGCTCTCAGCATAAATTTGCAGCTTCTCTCCAAATTGTAGATATCTAGATGTTTGCACTAAAATTTTAAAAAGTCACATCTATTTTCTTGTGTGTTATTAGTATATTGTAAGTTTTAAAGCAAAGGAGTAACACAAGCACATAGTAAGACTTAATTTATTAGTTCTAATTTGAACCAATCCAGGTTTTACCAAATAGATTGCAGAGGAGGATGCACATCTGATGTGAAGTGGGCTGAGCACATGTAGGTAAAAGTCTGTAGACTTCTCTTCTTTTCTCAGCTTGCTCCACCCCTCTCAGCACCACTGTGGGCAAATCTCAGCACCATTGTGGGCAAATCTCAGCACTTCTCCTCGCAGTCCCTAACGCTGGGTTCATCAACCAGACTCAGCTCCTGCAGCTGGTGCCTTCCTGCGCTCCGACAGCAAAATGGCAAATAGGAGATGGAGAAACTCTCCTTCCATCTGCATCACAGAACCAGTTATTCACAAGACTGTCATCTCTCTGAAGTTGTCCACATAAACATGTAGCTCTTATAAGCGTATTATTATGTGGTTTATGCGAATAATAGCAACTTGGTGAAACTGCGGCTCATACTTGCATGCACATATATTCAACTAAGCAGCAAAAAGAAATCCTGGACATTCAAAAACCATTACTTAGGCTGGAGAGACAAGAAAGGGTTTTTATCTCATTGTTGTAATGCACTTTATATGCTGCTGGTAGCTGTGACTTGGAAATCGCAGTAGGAAAAGGAGTATTGCAGCTGTTTTGTCGTGGGGTGAAAGTCTGGCCCCACCGAATCCATGAAAGCCCCTTGAGGCCCACATTTTAGGTGAGACTCTCAGAAATAGATGACTTTGGGTGCTGAAATTAATTTTTCCTCTAGCCCTTCACACTGCTCAACTCCTGAGGACATTTCAAGAGCTTACCTATTTCTCTCGCTTTTTACAAGATATGCTTTATTTATTGTATGCTTGACAAGTTGCCACTCCCCCCATTTCACTTGTTGATAAATAATCAGCTTGCAACTGATTATGGCTGATGGGTTTGATCTCATTCAGTGTGAACTTGTTGGGAAACAGTAGGAATATATAGAAACTAATACACAGAACCAACGTATTACCAGAGTTAAAGGAAAATACTGGTTACATGAACACTAGTGATGTCACTAAATACACACAGGCCGTTAAGTCTTAGCAAGAGCGAGCCTTTACTCATACACTAGGTCAAGGATATCCATTAGTAGCATCAGGAGCCCCGGCAGCCAGGCGGGCTGCCCACAGCGAGTGCACGGAGGCTGGTGCTGGGCAGCACCACGCAGGCACAGTGGGCATCTCCCCTCTCCCCGTGCATGTTGCTGCAGCAGAGGAAAAGCAGAGGACCAAGCTACACGAGGTCTTTTTCTCCCACGGCTGAACAATTTCTGATGCTAAATGAAAACCAGGGTGTCTTGAGCACAGCTCTGTCACTCCAGACCTGGAGCAGAGCTTGCTGGCATAACAATCCTGAGTTATGTAGTAAAGTTCTGAAAATCCTTTTTTTCCCCTCTCTCTCTTCTCCTTTTTTTTTTTTTTCCCCCTTATAATGAGTGTTTAAAAGCTTAGCAAATAGAGTCCTAAAAATGTAATTGTAGCTTGGTAGCACTATTAAATATGTATACTGTGGTCTTTTCGACAATTGTATTAATCCCTTTATAAAATCTTCAGAAGTTCCATCACAGAAGCATGGATGCTGTTTTGATCTATTTATTACTCTTAAGTGTTCAGAGAACTGTCCCTATTTTCTAATTAACACTTTTAAAGATAAAAAGCTATGTATTAAATCAATCTGAATGATGGTTGTTTGTGAATCCCACAAGATAAGGCAATTTGCATGTTCACTTTGTACTTACAAACTAAATCTGCACATCTCCAAAGCAGCTCCTTATAATGTAAACCTTTTGTGAGTATTTGTAACTTAAAAGAAAGTTTGGCCTAGTACAGAGGCAGTGCCAATTATCTAAAGGACTTCTTTACTGAACATGATTAAGATACAAAATTATTAGGTTGTTATTTTATATTGTTTGCAGAGAAATTTGAGGAAACTACTCTAGGAACGTTAAGTGTTCTCCTGTTTTGCTTTCTTTCCTCCTTTTTTTGTACATGTAGTAACATGAGTGTGTTCATGAACAAGCTACCAGTCCAAACAGGAGCCAGTTTCCACATCATGCTTGGATTCAGCTTCCTTTGACATGAATTAAATCACTGCTGAAATCAACTGTTCACCATCCTGACTGAGTGTTAAGCTGCAGCTCCCACTACAAGACTTTATAGACTGGATTTTAATGCAAATGTTAAATTAGAACAGTGATTTATTGCTAGAAATCCAGTTCTGATTATTTAGCACTGTAAACAACTTTACAGAAGTAGATATTTCACAGCAGTGAAATAGCCCCTCATCTCAGAAACAACTCCACCCTTGTTAAGAAAGAAATCCACAAAAACCATATCTCTCTTGTGAAGATGCATATTATTATTTCCAGATGGTGAGAACATAGCAAGTATACCTACGAGACACATTTTTTACTATATTTGCTCTCGAACATCTCATACGATATTATTTCTTTCAGGTTTTGCTCTCTGTCTTCAGCTTGGCTTCTCTGTAACCGCTGGTCCAAGCACAAACAAGAAGCAGGACAAACATTTCTTCATGGCTTTTAGCCCCAGCAGAACTTATCATGGCTCAGATGTGGGATACCTCCTCATTCTCATTTTTAGACTTCCACATCTTCTTCCACTAGCAATTTAATAAGTGGACAGACGTCATACAATAGCTTTTATACGTTTGGTACATCTCCTTCTTACTGGAGTTTGCCATTATCATCTTGAACCACTGTAATCAGAAAGGACCTTTCTTTCTAAAAAAATTTTAATTTTTTCCCCACAGATCTCACTGATATTCAGATCACTGAATTTACCCTGAATTCCAATTCTTTTTCATGACCCTGACAACAGTTTTTTGTCTTCATAGCACACAGTCACTCTGCATTCATCTTATAGATACATTCAACACACCCCTTTCACTCTGCTATATAAAAGCCTCCTATATTCAGTGGCAGATCATAGTGGGTATATTTTTGTTCTGGTACTGCAACTACACTATCAAATTTTTTGTGCTCCAGGGTTAATCTGGGTCAGAAGGCCCCAAGAATGCACATCTGACACTCCTAATCTAATTCTGGAAACATGAGATTTGCAGAAAGCAAATCTCTTTCTGGGAGCAGAAAAGAATGCCAGACCTGCTGGGACACTAAAATGACTTTCAACTATTTTTCACTTATATAGCATTTAATCCAAGGACCTCAATGCTTATTAATTCACAGACCTCTCTACACACCTGTGACACAACATATGTATTATTCTACTTCATAAAGAAGAGAAAATAGGGACACCTACCTCCCCAAGATCACTGAAGGACAGAAATATATATGGACTATCTAGAAAAGATCCAGGAAAATAACTCAGGGGTCCACAGTCTCAGTGATGACAGAAACGTCACTGAGACTAAGGAAGGAAAGGCAGAGAGTTTGGCTCATTGGAACATGTGTATCATGGGAATTGCAAATGGGTTAAATGAAGAGATGGGCTCCTATCTGGATGAAACAGCAAGAAAAGTGGAGATATGCCACAAAGACTAATAAAAATTCACAAAGAGCACGGAAATATAAATGTGACAACTCTAGGTTGTGTTGGTTTTTTTACCCAATGTCACAAATTTTCAAGTGATGCATAAGCCTAAGACTTTTTTCAAGAGTGGCACATCAGGGAAGACACAAAAGCTCAATTCTTATTGAAAGCTCATAAGATTAATGTAGATTATCTTTAAACAAGGTAGCTTTAGAGCACGTCTAAAACCTCAGTCTCCTAGACATATCTTAACTCCACTACGGGACAAGAATCAGATACGACTTCATTTTCTTTCTTCTCCGGAGGATCTGTTTTCCATGGATGGGAAACCTGGTTTTGTAGGACAGACAGGCAACAGGACAGACAGACATCTAACCTCTTGGTGTGGTATCTGAAGGACAAAGACTTTGGGCCACACTGCCCAGATGATGCAAAGATCAGTTAAATAGAACCATAAAGTCCGTTCTCCTCCTAAACTCAAAGCAGCGAGCAGAGCTTTTTCACCTCCACCTCCCAAAATTACAATTTTAACTAATGACAGCCAGTTTCCACGCTCATTATACCTGCCATTGCCTGTGTGTATTATCTGTTTGCCTGCATGTCACCACAACTGTTCAAAGCATTCAGCAGCATCTTTGCGTCACCCAAGACACCTTCCTCCAGTGCTAGGTCATAGTCATGGTGGAAACCTACCTCCCAAGCCTCAGGCTCCCTTTTGGGCAACAGTGCAACACACAGAGCAAATGATAATCTTTTATAAAACAGAATAAAATAAACATTAGGACAATAGCTGGGATTATACTGGGTAGAGATCCATATAAAACTTTTCACCAAAATCCCTTCTACCCGAGCAATGTTTCAAATACTATTATATCATGATGGTAGCTTGGTAGATTGGATGAAATGATAGCTTTGTCTTACATTGTCATTTATTAATTTTTCCCATCAATAGAGGAAACTTAGGTAGGCTGGTAGAAATTAGACAAGCCAAGTTAAGTAGGCTGAGTGGGCACAAACCATGCCAAGAACGGACCAAGATGATCCCTTGGCATAGGGCTGGGGCAGCTCTGCAGGACAGTCTAGCAGAGCAGTCTGGAGTGTCTGTTAAAGGTGCCTGACTTACACGACCTGAATTTGACACACATTCAAGAAAGCAATGAGTCATGAACACAAACTGGTCTTGGTGCCTTACCAGGTAGTAAAAGGAAGTAAAAAAAAGAAGAAAGGTATTGTATTTCCCAGACTGAGGTCAGCCAAGCTTCAATGACGGCAGCCTGAAGATCTTCCACAATAAAGATCTGCCACGGTGGGGAAGAGTGAGCACAGTCTACAACACAAACATCAGCTAAATTTTCTGTTGATTTTTTTTTAAAGGAGGAACTAAAACGGCCGTCCCAATCCACACGCGGTAGGAGACAAAGCATATTGATGGTTCAGTTACTAAACACACTGTGAATTTTCACAGTGGATCAGCAGAAAGTTATGAAGCACAGGTGTTCCTGTAATTGTGATACATTGGGAAAATTCATACTGTTAAATGAGCCTCAGCTTCACACTTCCACCTGTGTGATGTGGAAATGTACTGTGGGTACACGGGGCTATAATAGACAATATGTAGGAATGATTACTGGCTGGTTCAGGACCTGCTAGGGTTTATTTCTTTTAATTCATCTGAGTGTATAATTTCTGCATTTATATTTACTGCCATCATAAAGTAGGAAACGTGTGTTATACATGCTGGTAAAAATAATGTTAACATGCGAAAAAACAAAGTTAAAACAGTGAATGGAAAAGAAATCCTGAAAGCCCGTATGCCCAAGGAAATCCAGAGAGCCTCTTGAAAATGGAAGGTGTTTCAATGCGAGAATGAAAGCAGCTTTTTTCCTTCACACTTCAATGTTACTCAGCCATTTCTTGTTTGCATTTTTTATGAGGTGGGGGCGGGGGGGAGAGGATGGTTCTAGAGTGGGAAATGTGGGAAATGCTAAAATGCAGAAAGATGAGGCCTGGAAGAAGGTGGAAGAAAAGGTCTGCTTGGATTACCTGAAACTGAACATGAGAAACAGAGAACCCTGGCATACAGCTAGATTTATTTTCCTTTAACAGGTGTTTGTTAGAATGAGAGTTGGAAAGGCAGAATTTCTTAATTTTTTTCCAGACCTGTCAGAGCTTCTCAAGAGAGTGTTTCAGGTTTCTAAACAACAAAAAAAGAACTAAAGATCAAATGAAAAGGAAGATGATTAAATAGGTCTTCCTGCATGCCTTGGAGGTGTCAGCTCTGGTGTTTGACAAGGAACACAAATTCTGACTACTCATGAGAGAGCCTTTCAAGCTGTCCTGGAGACAGCAGACTGCTCTTTGCTAAGGTTAGCTGACATGACAGAATATCTCTAAAATAGCTAGTTTTCAGAAATATTCCCCTTTCAAAAAACAGCAATCACCACCTTGAAATGACACCTTTAAGAAAGCGAAGACTTGAATACAACATCTCAGATTTTACGTACTCACAGCAACTCGCCCCGGGCAACAGATTGATGCTCCATAGCTGGAGTTTCAAAGTGGCCTTCAAAAGTAACCCCAGCTGATAAGAACTGTCAACAGGACAACTTATTCATCATGGGGACGTCAAAGCAGATAATTGTTGCAAGGCCTACAGGCATAGCCTCTTCCCTAACCACATATAACAATACCCCTTTTCCAGGGAATTCAGCAGCACTGGAAAAAGGAGGAAAAAAAGGCTGGAATCTGCTTTGGCAAGAAAGATTTTCTGAGCAGACATGACAAATGCAACCACTTCAATGTATGCTACGTGACAACCATTTAATATCTCATTTAACAGGGTTAAATGAATCTAAGACTAATGTATTAGTCACAAGATATTTTCCATCAGATATTGCCATTTTCCTGCAACTTTGTCTACTGAATTTCTCATGACTCTCATCTCTTGGATCTTTCCCCACATCTAACTCCTTTCCGAGATTCTCCTTTGTTCTTTCTTCTCTCTGGCCTTTCATCCCTCCCCCTTCCTTCTGCCCTTTGTTTCTTCTAAGTCCTTTCTGCAGACTTCTCCCCTCTCTGTCTCCTCTGAAGTTCTGGAAATTTTAACTTTCTCAGCTCAGTTGCCTTTGAATGGCTCAATGCTATCTGCATGCTCAATGTTATCCAAAAACCATGCTAACCACTTCAACCTCAGTAGCCCACCCAACAATATCTCACTTCCCAAATGTTCTTCTTGTCGCGCCTTGTAAGTTCACTCTCCTTCTGGATGGGTTTGATGTACCCGAGCTCTTCAGCCTAAGTGGTGTCTCTTAATCCTGCATAAATTCATAGGTGGCATTGACTTATTCAGCAAAATTTAAGTTATTCCACTGCCATCCCTAGCACTCCAAAGATCATCTCAGTCCTAACTGGGATTAGCCACCACACCTCTTCTTCCTGTCTGCTGTCAGTCCGAGGTAAATTGGGTTGTTTGGGTGTTTTGAGCTTTTTTTTAATATGAATATTAAAAAAACAAAGCAAAACAAACCAAACCAACAAACAAACAAAAAACCTGAACCACCTAACCCAGGCATCTCTGGGTCTTTGTATTCACGTAATATGGCAGGAATGGTGATATAAGACTTCTTATTTCTGGCTCACTTTCCTCTTTTCAGGTCTTCTCTCAGTATTTCTCCCAGTCACAACCACGGCAAACAGAGAAGGCATGTGGGAGCTCATGCAGGCTGCAACAAATTTGATGTTGGTAAGAAAACAGGTTTTTTTAAAAAAAAAACCCTGCATTTCCTCTCGTGCTAAGTGTTGTACCCTTGTAATACAGGAGTGGCATTGCTTGTTTATGGCCTTGCTTACTCCTGGCCTTAGAAGTACTGAGGCTTAATCTTTAATTCTGCATAATAAAGAACCAAGTAGTCCTTAACTTTACCTCTCTATTGACCGGCAGATTATCCCCACAGGAAGTGGTTAGGGTGGCTGCAATCCATGTTATTACCGAGCTTAAAGTCAAAAGCTCTTCAGATGGAGAAATGCTCAGATGTTCAGATACTACCAGTATTTTGAAGTATCCATATTTATTGATGTATTTAATGTTTGAAACTATTTTACCCTTTAAACCTCTTCCCTCCTCTAGAAAACGAATTCACATATGACTTGAAAAATCATTAGTTGTTAGCTTTTAATAAATCTGTGCATTTTCATTTCAAGCCTAACATTCATCCTTATTGGCTAATGTTGCAAGTCTCTATTTACTTTCTGCTGTCCCATGGGATGCTGTGAGCTACCATTCCCACCGGCCCTCTCTGTCTCACAGCCATGGGTCCACCTTGTCACCACAGTTTCCTACCACTCATGTTCAAGTCCTCCCAATCTTGTACGGTGTCTTGGATCACTTTTTCCTCTCCATCTTTTCCACAGTCCACAGATTGTTATTTGCTCCTAGTCCCATCACATTTTTTATCTTCGGACTTCCTTGTTAAATTTTATTTCAATCTTATGTCCCATATTCCTTTACCTGACTTCTGTCCTATTCCTTCGCAATTGCAACAGCTTGCTTTCCTGAAAGTACTATCACTTCCATCACATTGCAAATAATGGAAAAGAGGCAGATGGAGGACATCTCCACAAGGATCAGCCTCATGTTCTACACAAAGGAGTTAAAGAAAAATTGTAGCTCTACCAACTTCACTTCTAGTGGGGAAAAAAAAAAACAAAACAAAAAGACATTATAACTACAGTGGATAAATGCAAAATCTAAAAAAATTGGTAGTGGTGATCATGAGAAACTTTCAGTCACTAAACAAGACTAATTTCACATTAAAACCTGAGAGTTGGCCAATTGTTACCAGCCTCAGGCAGTCCAGGGAGCTCACAGCCTTGGAACAGCTATGTCGCCTCAGATATATAGAGGCTATAATGGAAACCTTTTTTATACTGATCACCAGGCAGCGTAGCAGTAGAGAAGGTCTTCACAAGTCGAGATCCTTTTTACGTTACTTGCATTTATGCCACCTCCTCCTCGTGCTCCATCTCCTGCTAGTTACCCAGATCCCACGGTGACACGCTGCTGCCACGACGAGGAGGGTGCGTGGTGTCCAGGTGCCACTGGGATAATGGCCTCTGACAACCGATGGTTTTAACATTACACTGCACCCTTGGCACCGTAGCTTGCCGACTGGACCGCTAAAATCCCACACAGCCTTTTGGAGCTCTCTTGGGGCTCCCATTCTCTAATCTGCAGAAGCAACGTGCTGCTCTCACGGCAGTTAGGAAATGACCTGGTGATGGGTTTAGCATAAAGATGGTGTACTTCTTTCCCAAAGCCAAGCTAGTTTGGGCTCATCCAGTGTATGTAATGTATGTTTGCAAAGCATTTAGAATCATATTTGAAAATGTATGGAAAATTAAAGGAAAACTACAATGTAGTATTTTCCATTCCCTTCCACCCCTTTTCTTTTTCTTTTTTCAAGCAGAACTTCTTGTAAAAAATATTGGAAGTCCAGAAAATCCTTTACATTAAGCAGTTGTTACAACTCCAGGTAAAATAATTTATAGAAAATTATTCTCAAGTCTTAGTTTTCCCAATATTATCCTGCTATTTCACAGAGATGTATAGATCTCCTGTACATTATACAGGCCTTCAGAATCTGACACTGTTCTCAGAAAAATAAATGGGATGGGAAATGAACGTAAACATTTTAATGTAATATGTACATCTGCCATTGCCTAACAATAAAGAAAATATAGATAAAAAGCTGAAGTTTATAACAATGTCCGGAGACTCTAAAGCAGAATATCATCAAAAGGAGCCAATTCCAGTGATTTTGCTGGAGCCATTCTAGGATTCTACTGTAGGTTCAAAAAATGGAACGAAGGACTGAAATTAAAGTATTTCTATGTGGGGTTTGAGAATAATTTTTTTTTTTTTTTTTTTGCTTTCTGTTGTTATTCAAGAATCTTCACACAGTTCCTAATCGTAGCATTTAAGTGCCTTTGTTATTCCATTGTCTGTTAAATAATGTCATTACAACTGTTATGCTTACACACCAAGTTTTGCCAAAATCCCCCACTCACCGCTTCTTCATTAAATAACAACAAACCGTGCGGGTTAGTTCTGCATCAGCACTTCAATTTCCTCATGAAAAATTGGCCTTCTTTTTTCTTGGCTTGTGAGCACCCCGACCAATATCACTCATGCCTTGTTATACAACAAAAGGAAATAACCGCGGCTGCAACAGCAATCTGGCTTCGCCTGCCCGTGCTGGATGCCATTTTGACTTGTGCAGCCCGGGCAGCGTGCGTTGCTCCCCCATCACCTTTGCAGAGACAGGATGAAGCCTCAATCTCCCAAATCAACTGGAAGGGGAAGTGTGCGTGCTACAGAGAGGCATGGAAACAATCATCGTATCCCGTTTGCATCCCGTTTTTCTTGTGAAGATAATGATGACAGAGAGGGATGAATGACACGCGCTGAATGTGCATTATATGCGTTTTGCTGCTTCTCAAAGCAAAGCCCTAATCATGCAACAAGGTGAGTATATTTGGACCCGGCACCTACACGTCTTGGTGACTTCAGAAGGACCCTGTGCATGCATTCACCTCCACATCTTGTTTATCCGTTCCGGGGTACAGATCTGTTTCCTGCTAGCATATCAGCAGATAGGTCACTGAAACCAGGTCTAAGAATGTAAAGTGTTTGTAGTTCAGCAATTAAAGACATGTTTTATTTAAAGCACATAGTCACTTGACTACAGAGTGTCCATCAAAAAGAAGTCCTAACGTGATGTGAGATTTCCTACCTTTAGACAAGCAATAATTGGTCAAAACAGTAGCTACATTGACTTCAGTGGCACCGTTCACACACCTACATAAGCATAAGCCTAAATACTTCACTAGCTCTGGACCAAACCCAGAGCCTATATTGCAGCTTTACTGTGAGGCACCACCCTGACCCTGAGAGGGGTTAATACCATGTGCACCTTTAAAGTTTGGAACCTGTGAGACCCGGAGCGACCTGAGAAGTGCCAAAAGCCTTCAACTCCTTACTGAGCAAAGCACTCTACCAGATCAATCTCGATCAACGTGGCCCTGCACCAAAGGTGTCAACAGAACAAGATGTCACCAGCTTCAAAGGCGGGAGGATTGGGCCAAAAGCCAAGTTTTTTTTTTTTTTTGGCTGTTATCTAACAAAAATCAGAGAGAGATTTTTGACTGAATTCCCGAAGTGAAAGTTTGCGACAAACACCTTTCACACGTTACTTTTTCTGGAAGAAGTGAGGGAAGGTGGCTCGGTGGCTTACATGCTAATCTTCTCCTACTGCTGGAACTATAGATCAGATGGCAGTTTGGTAATTTTTAGCACAGCTCTTGTTGAGCTAAACACAGACACAGAAAATGAAGCACTCATTTGCTGACTAGAAAATCACAGTTGAGGTCGATTGATGAAGCAGTGCAAAGAAGCCTGTTCTGTCCCCAGCTTGTGGATAAACAATACCAACCATCACCCTTCACTAGTTATATATTCAACTCTTGAATATTTAAAAATCCAACTAAGCTACTATATGGCTTACCAGTGATTTGTAGGGAAAGTGTCAGATTATTTTACATTTAGTAACACTCAAAGCAGCTGCCCTATGTGTCTAACACAATAAAATCATTACAGGGAAGGGAAAAAGAAAAAAAAAGAGAAACCCAAGCAATACCAAAAAGCACGTTAAATGATAAACCACGGAAGTGGATTTTCCATTACTCTCTAAAACCTTAGGAGGCCATGAGTTAACTGAAGCAAACAAACAAAAAAAAAAAACCACAGAAGCAAGGAAGGTACCATAGCTACTTTCTTGAAAACAAAACCAATCTTTTCATTCCTGCCATTTGTTAGAATTCTTCCTCCAGGCAAGCTGGACAGCTGCACTAGTAGGTTTTTTAGTCATGGGTTGTAAGCCCCACCTGGCTAGATTTGTTTAGCAGACAGCTGGCAGAATGAAATAAAAAGAACAGGGACATACAAACTGCTTCCAAAACAAAAAGCCGAAAGAATACTTTTTGGATGCTTTAGCTTTTGCTGAGTTTATTGGGTGTATGTTTGGGGGAGATTCTTCCCTTAATTTTTACCATCCCCCATTTCTCTGCACCCCAAAAGTATTAAAAAAAGGAAAAGCAAGACTGCAGGCTGCATTAAGCAGATCAAAAAGGAAGGGAAAAACCCCATCTCAGCCTATTTATTTTGTACATGGGCACACATACATGAATGTATATCCACACACACACTCTCCCTCAATTACGGTTTACAATTCCCCAAGACTGACATTGGTTTTAAATTAACTTCTCTTCTTATTCTTTTTTTTTTTTTTTTTTTTTTTTTTTTTTTTTGTTGGCAACTTTCTTCCTCTATTTTCTAAAGCCAATAAGATAGATTTTCTTCATCTGGAATGTTCTTTCTAGCTTAAAGATAAGAAGGAGTTTAAAATTGTGGGAATGGCATCCCTCCTGCATCTGTTTCTCTCACAAACCTATCAAATATCTAATTTTTGGCATTACTGCTGGCTCCAACAGGGGATGACATAAACCAGCTTTGTGGTTACATGTTTCACTTTTAATCTCATGAAAATGAAAATCAGTGCTGAAATGTCCCTTTACATGTGACAATGTGGGACTCTTTTCCAAAAACCAAAGGAAAGGGGCGTTACCCTGGTTAAGCTTAATATACAGCATATGTATAAATTTGCTTTTAGTTTGGATTAAGCTTGATCCTAGCAGAGGCATTTCAGGTTTGGTTTTTATTATTATTATTATTTTGGTTTACTGCAGAGATTTTAAACAAATTTAAAAGTATCACAGTCACTACACAAAGGAAGATGCACAAAAAATGTAAGATAGTAATCAGCAGATGAGCAGGCTGTTATGTGACAACAAATCTTCTGCAAGTAATATCATTTTCCACACAGCTATATGGTCACATTCCCGTAACATGTTTCTGTAGTTAGTGTGAAGGGAATCTGGTTTTTGCATGAGTTCTTTATTAAGAGCTAATGTAGTAATACTGGATGTACGACTACAAATCAAGATGGCTTGGATACTGTCTTGATTGGAGAAACTTTATGAAAACAAACTCCAAATGTTTAAAAATAAAAATCTGCCTTGACCTTATTTGAAAGGGAACATGTGAGAAAAAGAATATTTAAGCTTATGGTATGACCAGTACCTATGAAACCCAGATGATCTGAGGTTAAAAGAAGCCCAAGCTAGCCTGAAATGCAAGCCTACTTTTATATTCCGTGGAAACGTAACAACTATTAGCTACAGGAAGGCCCTGAAACCAATCTAAGCCATTACATAGCACAACACTCGCCCTCCCGAGCAGGAGCTGTTCTTGGCTGCCCTCCATCTCTGCCTATACATCTCCACCGAGCGTAGACTCCATGGAGCCTGGCGTGATACGTGTATTTGAGAGTCCTTGCTTTACCAAAAACACCGATATCGATATCATACGCTTTAAGCAGGAGGAGGCGGCCTGGAGGGCGCTTAATACCCAGGTTCAGGGAAACCCAACGCCCTCCCCAGGGACAGAGAGTGGGGCCTGTCCACATCACGCATGAAATCCATCTCCCAGCCAGCAGGCAAGCAGGAAAATAGCATTTGGAGGGGGTAATATTGGTCACTCAAGGTGTCTTCATGGCCATCCTAGCCAATCCAGTCTTTGCAACAGCTTTCTGCTCCACTTAATGGATATTTTATTAAATAAATGGCCAATTATTTGCTTAGAAAATACACAACCATGCATCTTTTGAGGTCTTTCTGTTGGTTTGTTGAAGGCAAAACCTATGCAATCCTCCAGGTTGTCCCACACACTCCTCCCAGGCTCTGGCTGAAAGAAAAAGTCACACTAGTTTTGTGTGTCTCACATTTCTTGGGTTAACTCTCTATAAGAGTTCACCCTGCCCTAGATGAACCTGCAACTTGGCCAACTTCTTTAGTAAAGAAAATTGATTCTTGTTTACTCTTTTTAATAAAGAGAATCGTGATGAATTTTAATAGGCTCACCCCCCACTGTTAGAAAACTCCCTCCTTTGGCTGTGTGAGCTTTGAAATATGTAAATCAGAAATAAGCCTGGATTTAAAGAAAAAGACGATGAAGAAGAAATTCCACAGGTTTAAAGCTCATCCTTAATACTTGGCCAAACATCCATGTTTCTCCCTGTGTACCTCACCCCAACAAACACTTTCTATATTATAAGACCTGCCTCTAAACTGTTCTCTGCTTTTTAGCTGGATGACTAATGATGGCAAAACAACTGAAAGTGTTTCATATTTATGTTGGAAGATTAACATAACTCATTTCAACTCTGTTGAACGGACACATTTTACTCGGGAGAGAAATATTTAAAAAAAAAAACAACACGAACAACAAAACCCACAAATGCTGAGGGAAAAGGGACATCAACTCTTAAAAATATTTCCTAGTATTACCATTCGTATGGCATAAACAAACAGGCAGAGTGCATACATATTGGCCCCAGTCCTGTAATTTGGATGACAAGGGAGATCCTTTTGCCTAGGCAGTGCAAAACTAATTTCACTGCACTGGCACATAATGCAATGTGATTGCTCCCTCAGTTTTATATTACAAGGTCACTGGAGCAAAAATTTTTGTGGTTTGTACAGTACCAAGCACTCCAAGAAAACTTATTATATAATGATGTTATATTTAGTATAAATAAACCCATACCTACTATATAATACAGGGGAAAATACTTTATTTGTCTGACGTAGCAACTCTGCAAAAATGTAAAGGACAGTTTGCAGAAAAACAGCTTTTGATAAAGAAACTTTGCACATTTCATATAATATAAAATTTACTTTACTTTTTCCGAGAACCACAAACATTTGGAAACCTTAAACTGAAGTATTTCCATACATGGATTATTTTTTTTTCCATGCATCAAAGAACTGAATCCAGAATTCAACTTTTAACAATTCTGACAAACAGAACGTTACAATCTGGCTAAACCATGCAACACTTCAACCCTATTAATGCTAAACTGTTGATCACTTCAATAAGCAAAAGACATTGCTTTTCCTTGGCTTTTCCTATGGACATCATCACCCAGACCTCTGCTGAGATGCTCAGTTCAGTCTTGTTCCATGTAGAACTAGTTTGAAATTTTTGAAATAAAACATTTGAAATACCAAAGTTGATTCTGCTTTAGTTCAGAACAGATCTACTCAATATTAGAAAAAATAAGATTTTTTAAAAATAAAAATACTTTCAAAACAATTATAGAAATTCTGTCAACACGTTTATTTACCAAAACACAAGCCTATAAATATGATGGGTGTTCCCATAACTGCCTCAGTAATAAAAGCTCATGTTTCCCTTTTTGAAAAGCTATGCAACAACAAACACTTTTTTCAGTTCTATTTTTTTTCCACTCCAAGCAGAGAGTTTTATCTGGCAGTAACAACTGGGCTCACTTCCTTCAGCACCTGTATTTTCTGAGAAGCCAGTAAAACAAGAACCGATCCAGCTCCATGTATGAGTTTTAATGTAATCTCAGCCTCAACTAATGTGACTTTGGAACCAAAGTATTTTGATTTTTATTTTACTTTTATCTCACAAGCTTAATACCAGCACAGTTACATCCCCCAGTGCTTTATGGGGTATATACAGCACCAGGCAGCTACTAACTTTATGCGATGTGATTGCATATGTATGCATTGCACCAGACTCCAGGACTGTAACTGAAATAACTCATTCATAATTACAGAATTACTTGGAAACTTCATCTTGCTTCTCTTTTTCAGCTTCATTTTACCCCAGATGACCCCAGAAAAATACATTTTGAAATACCTTCCCATATTATTGTTTTGCTATTTCGTTTGTTCAGTAAAGGTAGTATAAATCAGCAGTGGATGTGGCACTTCAGGACATGGTTTAGTGGGCATGATGGTATTGGGTTGATGGTTGGACTTGATGATCTTAAAGGTCTTTTCCAACCTTAATGATTCTGTGACTCTGTGAAAATGGTGTCCTTCATCCTCATTAGGATGAGTGACAATATTCATGCAAAACTGACACACACATGGCTTGAAATGTAAATGATCCAAAATGAATACTATCAAAAGACAACAAATTATAACAATCTTGATTTGGAAATGAAAAGGCTACCCTGTAATCATTGCAGCTAAACTGCTCGGGTTCAAGGCAGGCACATACTAGTTGAACCATGTCCTCTATCAGCTCCATCCCACAATTTCATCCAAACTGTGCTTCCCAAGATACAGTCCTACTTTGGTGGCTATCATAACCCACACCAGGAGACCCAGGGCAGTTACTGGAATTTACTCTTCCAAGAGCATGCAAGAGGATGCTGGACCATGTAAACAGGAACACGTGTGTCACCAACTCACACAATATAACTGGGTATTTACAGACATTACTTCCCAGAGCAAAACACAAAGCAGCTTTTCTCAGCAGAACCAGCCGCAAGCGCAGCCCTGGCGCCGGTGTCCGTTTGAAGGCAGCACCCATATCAATGTTGTAATGAGAGTCAAATCCCATGTAATTTACACATTAAAAGGAGAGAGCAATGCATGAAAAAATCAGTTTGGCTAATGAAAAAATCAGTTTGTCTAATGAAATTAAAGTCCCTAATCAAATATTGGCAGGAAAGATATTTAGAAACTCTCCTAATGTCATCCAGCTAATTCTCCCCTATTCCAACTAGAAGGGAAAGCAGTTGACTTTTATTTCCCGCTGAACCTCCCGCCCTCAAATCACCAGAAAGACCCTGTACTGAAAAGTATAATTAAGGCAGATTAGGGCAGATTTAGCTGTCAGCTATACCAGTATGCCACAGGTAATTCCTTTTACTTCAAAGGTTGCATGACAGCCTAGGAGCCACAGCCCAGCGCTCCAGGTAGATAATGTACCTTCTGGATAGGCTTTCCAAAGAGTATGGATGCTTCTTTGAAAATATTTTTCCCTCAGCTGATAACTACACCCATAGCAAAACAAATACTGAAGCACACACTGCCAAAGTACAGGGGAACCTGTGCTCCTGGGTCGCTGCCTCTACTAGGTTAACTTGCACTTTTAGCTTCCAAATTTTTTTCCTCGAGATTTTTAAGGAACTAGTCAATTAAAGTATTAGTTCATAGGAAGGGGGGGAAAAAAAAAAACAACACACCACCACCAACAAAGTTGTGATTAGTATGTACTATAAAGCATTAATTTTGCCATTACCCTTCAACCTCTGCTATTATCCTCCTTAGGTCTTCCCCATCTGCCTCTCCTGGTTTTGTCCTTCTTCCTTCTTTACTTTCTGTCATTTTCCTTGATAGTATCACCCTGGTGTCTCTTCATCCCCATCCCCAGTCATCAGCCACCCTTTTGTCCTGCACTTTAACTCCAGAGTGACCACTGACCCACATCAAGCACTTGTCCCATTCCCTCTTACACCATCTTCTTGCCCTTCATTCCTCTACACCATTCTTTCATCTTGCATTTCACCTCTCTCCTTTCACCTTTTCATATTGCCTAGGTTTGGGGAGGGGAGCACTGTGAAGCCAGGCAGGACAAACTTCCTATTCTGTCTCTGGTGAGAGCCTCATCCAGACGCCCAGCAACGTGACCGAAGAAAACAACCATACAATTGAAAAAGTTGAATGCTTTACCAGTGTATTCATCTGCGTGCAACACATTCCCTAAAGGAGAAATTTCTTCTGATATATAACACATACCTTTCTACACACTACCCACTGTTACTTCTGGTTTTCTCATGACATTTGACATATCTCTAACACAACAAAGTCCCAAGGCTGGTATAAGGGGTTTTCTATTAAGAGGATCTGATATAAGGCTTTCTTGGATAACTGACTGTTGATCCCCAAAGGATGAAAACCTGAGCACATGCAAAACTAGGCCAATGAGAATATGGGGCAATACTGTCCACCAAAATTAGGAAATTTTGTATCACATACAGAATATTCCAACTGGAAGACAAAGAGGTCAACCAAAGCATAAATGAAGGATTACCATTGACCGTCATAGCTAGCACCATCTTGCTGGGCAATGCTATATTAGGAGGCTGCAGTTTTGATTGTGGCCTTTTACTGGTTTTTGTGGTAACATTTTAAGTATCTTATCATTATGAATTCATTTGGTATTGATTGCAGTGGCTCTGATCATAAAGAATTAATTTGGTATGCCATGAATGTCATAATGCATTCATATAAAAAAAATTTATTTTAACTGAGCTTTAATTCATATGGGAAAATATTATGGCTTTTGTAATATCACCATCTTAATAAACTCATTTTTTTCCAGTAGTTTGGAAGCCCACTCATAGAACTTTTAAAAAAGTTTTTTATTTTTACACAAGTCTTTTAAAGAGTAACTAAATAATTTTTCATTTCATCAAGCTTTTGGGAGGAGGGTTTAAAAATAAAAAAACTCCCAGGGCCCCTAATGGTCCCAAATCTCATGCATTTATTGCATTAACCAGACCAGGCAGGTTTTCCTACCTTTTTGATGACACTGAAACAGACAAAGGTAATTTAAACCTTGCGTTTCTTCTCAGTCCAACAGAAAGACTTGAGTCTTGACTGAGAGCTGGCAAACACAGAAGGGATTAGCTGTGACTTCAAATCCTCTGTAGATATGTCAAAATACACTGTGAGCAAATTGAGCCTTGACTAAAAACAGGTATGTGCTTTGGATGCTACGTCTCATTGCATCTGTTACAGGCAACGTGTCAACCACGTCTCCATCCGGCTGCTTCTGACTGTGATGCAACATGACACAGTTTGATAACAAAAGGATGTAATACACCATAATGACTCCAGGCAGGCAATTGCAGTGCGATGGGATGTGCTGCCATGTAGTAGCAGGTGACATACCTCTTCAATCAGTCATGGACTAATAGCTAAAGCCTCCAGTTTAGGTTCACTTTGGAAAAAATCCTGAAGTCCTGATGATTATTTTCATCCCAATGTTTCAATATTGCTTCCTGCTGCACTCACCCTGGCTTCCCTCCACTGTTGCCAAAATTCCAGGTAGCAGCTGAAGCTATACCAAAAAACCTCACTCCCAAACCAATAAATGCCTGGTATCTGGGCTACGCACAAACTGGTTTTCTTTGCTAGGGAACATGTACACATTCACCCTTAAAAATTAACAAAGAGAATGCTGCAAAGGTAAGAGGCTATTCTTTATTTGTGCTATGGGAAGCAATAATGGAGATTTACAGTTCTCCAATACAGCAAAGGATTTCTCAGAATGCTGACTAACTGAACCACTCTGTACTTTATTGATGTACCAACGCACTGAAAACACAGGTTTATTAATAAATAGCTTGGCTGAAGTCTAAGATGTAGAAGGAGCCTGGAGAAGGACACTGTCTCTACAAAAAACAGGGAAGCATGGGTGGGGGGAGCGTGGAAGAAAAAAAAAAACCACACTTACTGTATGGGACTGGAGAAATATGATCAGGAGATTAACTTTGGGGATGGGGAGAGAAATTCAAGTGCCTGGAGAAAACACTGAAGAGCACAGGGAGGTCTGCGCCTGCAAAACGTTTCCCCTCCTGTTTCTGATTTGCATAGCTTTAGCCATCCTGCTATTTAATTAATTTCTTTTGTAAAGAATGCCACAGATGTAAAACTCTACTTCTGAAAAGAAAAGAGAAAAATCCCAAAACCCAAAAACCCCTGGCGTGTCCATGTAAAATGTCAGACCCGGGTTGCATTGCAAGCAGCGCGGACGGAAAGCGAGCTCAGGGCCGCTGGTAGGGGACGAGCTCCACTTGTGCCTCCGCTGCCTTTCCCGCATCTCCCGAGCATCCTCCAGGTATTGCATCTCCGCCCCAGGCATGCACTGGAGCGGCCTCCCCTGTACACAAATGAGTGCATTTGGGGGTGAAGCCACCCGCCCTCGCATCCCGCTACCATTTTGGCAATGGGCTTTCATAGGCTTGCGTCTCAGCTCCCTCCACTCAGTGGGACTCCGAGCAAAGTGAGAGGAATAGCAGGGGAAAACGTCCCTCGCATCTTCCCTTTCAACTTCAGGCAGCGTGGGGAAGCATATCAACGTGTGGCAGATGTGCTGAGACCAAAGTGATCTCTTCCTCATGATTACAGTTGGTTATACCTGGGGATGCGCAATTTAGTTCAGGCACAAATGTGCAAAGGAGTGGTACTAAAGTAAAATAAGTGGTACTAAAGGCTTTGTTCCATGCACAGTAGTATGGTGTTTTATTTCACTAGACCTGGCTCACACATAAAGAAAAGAGGCACAGTTTGATCCATGCCTTCTCCGATGAGTACTGCTAAGTAAGTGTATTTGTTCTCAGTGTTGTTGTCATAAATATCATGAAATTTCTTATTTGAAGTTGGGAACTAATGATTCTTTCTCCTTAATGTGCTACAGTGACTCTGCACCCTATTGTTTTCTACCATTTGAGAATGCCCAAGGATGTCATTATAACTTCATGTATCAATATTAAACCTTTGCAAACAGTCGACTAAATGAGCAGTTATCTTTGTTTCTGAAAATAGTGTACTTTTTTTTTTAACTTCATTTATCAGTAACTAGGTGTAGTCAATTGCTCTCCAGTATTGATCACAATATCTATAGCAGTCACAGAGTACCTTTGCTCAAGGTCATTGTAAGGTCGAGTTATGATCAATATGAATTGACTGTCTGCAAATAAATTTAAGTAGCTGACATAACTGAAAGGAGTACCTATTTAAAATTAAGGTGGACCATGTGTCCCTGTGTTAGAAAGACTCATGGACTATATAAGCACAGAGGAGGTACAAGTCATCTGAACATACACTATGAGTTCAGCATTTTTCCTGCAATTAGGGGTGGATAACTATGGATATAATCCTGAAAATGTTTGCTCCCGGGAGTAAAAAAATCCAGTGTCTTCAATCTTAGTCTGTAATGACCTGACTCGCTTGGGATCAGACCGACTGCCTTGAAAGTAAATAAGTTGATATTAAAACAATATATGCAGGGTCTCTATTGTTATGCTCCATTTCCCATAGGCTTTTTGTACTCTGTGGTCTCTAGCAAATCCAAAGGCTGCCAGACTTTTCCAGCATCGATGCCTACACCTTGTTCTTCAATCTATTTAGACTTCCATGTCTATAGGCAGCCATATTAAAATACTTTACAGCAAAGCCAACAATATAAAATTTATTTACTTGCTTTTTAATCAGTGTTTATCTATAGTCTCTTGTCGGAGTCTCAGAGAACATCTACCTGAGGATTTTAGAGTCTATGGGGAGGAAAAAAATAAAGGAAAAAAAAAAAAACAAAACAACACAGACAAACAAAAAAACCCCAAAACTGAGCAGAATAAGCGTATTAAACCACAACCAGTTTAGACCATTGGGAGAGATATTCCAGGTGACACAGGCTCTGGGAGAAGACCTGTGATCAGGTTGCTGGCCACTGGATGTCACTGCTGCCTACCCAAAGGTAGCCTACAAAGCACTTATGTGACTGTAAAAATTGTGGTTGTAGGAAGCAGTTTTGCTGGAAACATTCCACATAGTTAGGCAATTTCTAATTTCAGAAAAATAGGCTCATAAAGCTCAAGAAGGCAATACTCAACTTCAAGAGTAATTAGTTTCATTTGTTTGCTTCAGCTTTAGCTGAATGTGAAACACCAATAAAGAGTAAGTCTGTGGGTCATGAGTAGTTCCAGAAAGTTGCAGCCATTGTGCTTTTATGAAGGCTATCTTCAACAGAGGTATTGCTTTTCAAATACCATTCAAAAGAGCAGAACCAAACCCTCGCCTTGGAAAATTCTTCTATTTCTGTCAATCTTTACCTGCAGGAAGAGTATTTGATAGTTTAGCTTGCCTAAAGGAGGCACCACCACTGCTCTTGACCACTGCAACCAACTACTCAACATAAGGCCCACTGAATCAAAAATGATTTGACTAATACCCAGGAAGGATCTGGCCCACATCTGAAAAAAATAATTTTTTTTTTTGCAAAAAAAAATCCTGAAATTATTTTCTATACTTAGACTATAGATTCTATATTATTATTGTTGTTATTAATTGAAGCCATTCATCTCGGTTCATCACATTACAGCAGCAGCTCTACGGGTGGGATTTATGTGACCAAATGCAGATGTCTATCTTGCAGACATCTGAGCTAGGCTCTTCTCACATTCAGGCTAGAAAAAGAGATGCCATTAATGTGGGATTAACTTCATCCTAAAGCAGATATAAAAAGAGGCCAGATGAAATGCATTTTAAAGGATCTATTTCTCCCTGTTGGTTTAAAGGAAGCCCAGATTGACTAGCTCTGATCTAGGCATCTAAAGCCAGGTGAACTCATTCTCACTCCGTCTGAGAAAAAGGAAAGCTGTTAAGGAAAAGTAGGATGTTCCAAGCGTTCATAGCAGGAGAACCGGTACAGCTCCTCTTAAGGTCAGAGCTCTGTGTTAATTCATACCTCCAGAAGGAGGCCTTAAGTCTTCCCATGAAATGCTCTAGAAGAAGGAGCTCAGACCACAGGGATGTCAATAGCGTGATGCTTCCCAAGGCAGCTGAGCCCTCATAGACTGCTTCTGCTAGCCGTCTTACTCTGTTAGCTCCTAGTCACAGCTGCGTGTTTCTAACGCTCCTTGCTGGATTGCTTTTCTCCTAGCTATGCATGCTGAACTGGACCACCAAGGGGTTGGACAAGTACCAGACCTCATGCAGGAGAGAGCATGGGAATTCATAGCCAAAGCAGGCAGGGCAGCAGGACCAACTTTTCCTGGCAGTAGCGAGCTACCAGATCAGCCGTCTCACAAGACTGCAATGATGTAGAGTAGCCATGGTGCGGAGGGGAGAGACCACCCAAGCTAGGCAGTACCTCCCTTCAGGATTCCCGATACGCCAATGCCAGCACTACTTTGTCATTCAAACCCCACTCCAAGACTTCAGGCATATCATAAATTGGAGTCCCAGCTGCACTTTAGGCTACACTGACACCTGAAGCTAGATTTTCTGATAGGCGAAAGTGATGTTGTGCTAGAAGTCACACAAGATAACCTTGATTCCACCCTATCCAAGAAGAAACTGGTTCCCTTCATATAGGGCAAGTCTGTGTGCCCGTTACGTATACAATGTCCATGCAGCCTCACCTTCCCTTACCTACTTCCCCATTTGACCCCATATATAAAGGAGCTTTTTCAGCCTGTCTTGAGACTTACATTAAGTGATACTCAGTTAGTAGCCAGAGTCAATTGCTCTGTTTTGGGAACCGACAAGACAGTATCAGACATTTTTGGAAGCATCAAAGCAATCCACGTGCCCCAACTCAGGTGCTGTAACCACAGGATTTACATGGACAATGTCCATACCTTTGGCCTCACCACTTTACAGTGAGCAACAACAGCATTTGAAATAAGCTATACAAGGAAGTATTGGTGAAAGGCTGCTGTCTAGTCACATGGGAAAGCGTTACCAGCTAGGCCTTCTGGGACAAGTCTTTCATCTTCGACTGAGATATTAGAGGCCTTTTCTAATAAAAAGATACATCATCCGTTAGCTTATATATATAACCCAAATGACATCCTCACAAGTGTAGCAGTCTTGGGGCCCAAACTATTCAAAAAGCAATTACAAAATCAATAACACATGCTGCAGTGATTACATTTGATTAGAGACCGCATGAGGGAAAAAAAAAGAAAAAAAGGGCAATATTCACCCACACCCACGTCCCTAAAACAATAATTCTTCACTGTAATGGTTTGGTATATAAGAAGATTTCTTTCTTATACATGAAGGAAATCAGTCTGCTATTAGTAGCAATGAACACAAATCAAGACCTTGAACACTAAATGTAGGGAAGGAGTGGAGGCGTAGCCATATGAAATGAGGCCTTCTCCTTCATCGTGGGGCCAAAAGCCCACATCCCTTGACAATTTGGATGCAGAACCATGTTATGGTTTGGGCCAATCCCTCATCACCAACTTATCTTTTTATATTACATACACATACCAAAAAAACCTTAGATTTTAAGTCATCTATTGATGATTGACTGCTTTTATGAATATTCTTACTGGAAGCTGACAAATGGCTTCGTGCAATGAATATAACTTAGCAGACTATGGCTTACTCCAAGGAAAAATTTTAATAAAGTTACCAGTATGTTTGGGATTCGATAGGGCCTAGATAGGCCAAGATAGTCTAGGCTGGTTTACTTTAGTGTTAAATACATATATGTTTTAATACCTTGCAATGAAAACTTACAGCCTAGAAAGCCAATATAGTAAAGCAAGGGAATGGGGGAAGAGAGAGAAATTGAAAGGATCAGAGAGGAAATCCGCTGGCAAGTCATTCACACCAGAATCTACTCCAAACCAGCACAGCCCCATGTGATCCCCTCCTCAGCATAGTTTCCAGCACTCCTGATGTCTTGCAGTGTGATGTGCCCTTTCACTTGCTCTTTTGGAAGCTTATGTGCTCACTTCCATGTGCAGCTGGACTTTTTGGTCCTGAAGAGCAAGCCAAGTTCATATCTTCTGTCATTTCCCATGGATGTGCAATATGTCTAGTTGACATCATGCTCAAAAAACACTACTCCAGCAGACTGCAACCCAGCCTTGCGATGAGTTAGTTGTTTTTTCTGAACTAGGAAAACAAATAAAACCCACTCAAAAGTAATAGATTACAGCTCAAGGTAACAGAGGCACCACGTGAGGCTGAGAAAAGAGCCCAGTGCTATGCTGGGTGGAAAAGGCTGGTCAGCAGCTCCAGAAGGTCCTGGCCCTAAGTCTGAGCCAGGAGGCTCCTGGTACGACCCCCAGGGCTGTGCTGAGACACTACAGCCGTGGTGTGCAGGAGAGAAACCGAATACAAGGTTTTACTTTCCCAGTCTAAAGTCTTTGCAGGTAAATTGTGCTGTCTAAAATGTATCTTTTAAAGATAAAAATTAAGCAGCTTGTTACGCAGTCACTATTCAAGCAAACACCTCCTGCTCAAATATTTAAAAGAGTCCTTTTGTTTATTTTTACTGTCTCCAGTGGGCTATTTGCTTGAGTCAAGACTGCCAGATTTGGTCCCATGGAACTTGATCTAAATAAACTGCAGGAAGTGAATGGGAAAAAAAATCTTGTATTGTTCCCTTATTGCTTGAATTGCATGAACTGCATTCAGGTAGTCTGACCTCTGTAAACATCTGTTAACATGCACAGAGCTTGCGTTCCTACAGTTTGCAAAACACAAACGTGATATTAAAAGCATAAATATTTCCTTCCTTCAGAAAGTGAGTTTCCACCTTCAATAAATTAAATTGTGTTGCAGCAGTAGCTAAGGTGGTCAATGCAATTAAATTCAAAACCTGAATGTATTGAACTTTCTGCAATTATACATGGGTCATCTCTGGACAATATGTTGGCCATCTGGTAGCATCTGTGCTGTTCCCACTAATAGAGTTCCTGCTGTGGCTCCAGGCCATGACAGGCAGCACTAAGCAGGTCACATGTTGTGTCTTTCAGCCATATTTAGGTCACAGTTTTGGGGGATGCAGGAATAATCTCATTGCACAAAGGCAATGAGAATGAGTAACCCCTCTCAGGTATTTTGTGCATACAAAAAGTTAAAGGAATACTTTTCAGGATTTTATCTGCTCCTTAGCCCTAGGATTAAGAGCAAAGAAGTCAAGACAACTATTGCATTTAAAACTGCAAAGCTAACCCAGATATCTCTTTTTCTCACCTCTTTAATAAGGCTCTCACAAACATAGGAACTTTTTACTGGCCTGCAAGAATAAGGTACTGAAAATAACACTCCCACCAATACATTTTTTGAGAAATACTTAGTGACTCCTTTTTGGTTCTGTTTTGGTCACAAAGAGATGTTCCTGAATAATCCCGATTAGCTCCTGCTGCATGAGAATGGCCCTCCAAATTCTGGAGGGGCCTCAGGGGGAGAGAGTGGGGAAGGGAGACAAGTAAAAAGTTTTGCAGTGAATCTGAGAAAACTGAATGCCTTTCATGCCCTGTTTTTTGCTACAAGCCATTTTAGTGGGCAGACTAATGAAGAATTAGTCTGGTTGTCTGAAACAGCATCACTTTTCAAATAAAGAAAAAGGCTACCAACAATTCCCATATTATACCTGTACACTTTAATGGCTTCAAGAGCTGAGCGCACAAAGTCATATGCACCAAACAGTGTTTTAAAATAATGTACTACTGATGTATTTGCTGCAAAATTAATTTAATATGGATTTAAAAAACAATGTGCTCTGTCTCTTGACCAACATAAGCAATTTCAGTTTGACATCAATTAGTGAGTAGCTTTTACTCTTATAGACATATTTATAATGGAAAGGAGTGCATTTAGGCTTTAAGGTCCTGCCAACTAATCAATTTGATGAACTAATTGATAATAAATGTTAATTGACAACTAACAGCAGTCAATTAATTGCATTTCAAATGCAGCTCCAGGAAGCTGAGTTGAACATTATTCTACCTCAAGCTACTCAAATAATAGCTCAGCAATGACTTTGCAACAGGCTTCAAAGGTCAAAATGGGCTACTTTCCTATTTGTCATAAAATCTGGGAACATGTGTTCATAAAAAGCAGTGACCTGTGCACATGCCTGGTTTGCACTGTAATTCCGATATGATGGCTGCTCACAACACTTATCAACACCCCATTCATAAAGCTGCACTGTGCCGCAGCTGTATCAGCACTTTCTCTATAAAACCCTGGGTTCAGACCTAAATTTCTCTTGGCGTGACACATGGGACTCAGGTCCTCTGCTCGGAAGGGACATTTCTTTGGTTAAAGCTGATACTCATCAAGCGGGTTTTTTGTGTGTGTGTAGGATGAGGAGAAAGAGTTCCTTTTTCCTGACTGTGTTTCATTTCCTTGAAATATTCTGTGCAGCTCCCAGTTCTTTTTAACTTATCTCTTTGAAGGAAAGACTTTGGCCTTTTAACAGCAATGAAGGACAGGGCATTAATTAGATAACAGTGTGCACAGGTAGGATGATTTCTGGTATTTTCAACTTAAACATATTTTAAGAAAGTGCTAACTAAAATAGGAAAGTGAACACTTAGTGGTTTTCTTTAATACTTTACCCAGATCTTGAAGGCTCCGAGGTGGACAAGCCAAGTATATACATGCACTGAAAAAAAAGTGTGGTATTTCACACAGCACACGTATTCAAATTATTTAATATTTGCCTACGCTTGCTTTCCAGCATTGGCTTACTTGCACCTTGCCTCTCCCCATCTGCACAGCTGTGCAACAGTTCTCAGCCTCTTTAATTTCCTTCACCACATCTCCTTCAAATCATCATCTGCTCCCTCACCTTGAACTGACACAGCTCAGGCAATGTTTCAGAAACCCATCACTCTTCACATAATTCTTTAACCACTTTATTACAAGTTCTCCCTGTACAAAATCAGGCTACTGAAAGAGGTAGCACCCATCAGACACTCACAAAACCCCTAACCTATGCCTACACCCCCAGACTTCACTGATCAACTTTAACCCAAACCCTGGTACTTCCCTAGTTGAGGGATAAGTAGTTAAAACTAAATTGCCTAACACCCTTTCAAAACTGAGCCAGCGCAAAACATCAGCAGGATTCATGCATTTTTCTAGGATAGAACCCTGAATGTTACAATGCTCCTTATCTCTTCCGAATTATAGTCTGCTGGATCTGCTCAGGATCAGCTGCGTCTCCTCTCTAATCCAGCAGCTAGATGAGACCAAGAGGGATGCACGCCGGGAAACCAGGGGCTTCGGTGACTGCAGGGCTCTTACGACTCCCAGCTCCCCTTGATGAGTTGCAGGTATTACTCAACTGATTAGTATCTAAGAGAAATAAATATCTAGGTGAAGAGCAGCTGGCCTTAGCTCAAAGTTAGATAAGAAAGAAATGGCAAGAACGGAAAAACTGGCAGGAGCAATAATTTCACTTTCACGGAATACTGCTCATTTAAGAGTGCACAGGATGGTACATGTTCTCGGATCCAAGCTGTTTTGCGAACTGCTGCTAGAGCTTGCAAAATTAGCCAGATACAGTGCAGTTTTCAGCCCGCAGGGCAGACTGAACCTCTTATTTCTGCACTCAGGGGACGTGCCACAATTTGTCCCCTCCCATCGAAGGGGGGCCACAACAACAGTACCTCCAAGGGCTACAAGGAAGCTCCACGGCAGCCCTCCTTCACTGCTGAGACGTCACAAACACGTTAAGGGCAGCCTGCCCTATGCTCTGCACACCCACGCCAGGTCCAGTCCCACACTAGGGTCCCAGATCCAACCCCATGGGCACCATCTATTCTCTGTACAGTCCCTGGCAGCAGCTGCATCCAAGCAGAACAGTGAGGTCAACTGCAGAGGGTCTGTTCCCGAGAGGCGAGACCATCTTTGTGGAAAACATCTAGCCATAGAGATCTGTCTCTGTAACAAGTTTTGCTGATTTTAACCAACATTTCCTTGTTCAGATTTATCTTTCCTGAAGACAGAAAAAAAAAAAATAAATTGACTTTTTCTTTTTTTAGATGGAAGACCACACCTTTAAAAAAAAAAAATAAATCCATATCTGCACAGCAAGAGGGAGTGAAAGGAGGTTTAATCCCTGCTGTGGGGCTCTAACTTTTCCTAATCAATTGCACGATCCTTCAGATGATGGCAGTGAGCACAGCAGAAACAGAAGCCCTATACTAGTGCTACCTTCCTTCCAAACTGTGACCTGCCAGTAATTTTCCTTCCCTAAAATTTCCATCCTGTCATGACAGATAAAGTGGCAGGGTCTACCATTCCTAATCGCTGGCCCCAGCTCCTGCTGAATTCCAATATCACGCACAGTTTAGTTATGGACTTTAGGCTGCAATTCATAGCCAACCCATGGAGGAGATTTAATTCAATAGTGGCTGGGGTCACAGGAAGAGGGTGCCAAGAGTAGCAGACCCTGTAGTAAGATATCCTGAGAAAGACAGTTACTGGAGGCAGAGAATATACTGGATGGTTTTGTGGGAGCTTACAGGAACAGCAAAAGGACAAGAATCGAAGCCCTCCAGGGAAGTTAACGCATTAGAGAGAAGAAAATGGTGAAGGCTGGAGGGTGGGCTGGTAGCCTGGATGGAGAAGTGCTTTAGTTTGAGGAGGGTGTTCTTGCATTTACAAGCTCCCCACATGAAAACAAAAAATGGTCAGAACTGGCTTACACTGGAGAGAAAGTGGCAAAGTGCATAAGATGACATGGAGTCCTATTGACTCCAAATTTATTAGGCAACAGCTCTTACCATAACACACAGAAACTTACTAAAAGGCTGCATAATATTTCTATGCTATGCTGGTGCTGAGAGATACTAAACAAACCAAGTCATATTCCAAGTCCCTTTTACGACACAGGTAACCCTTTAGAAGAGCAGAAAACCACGTCCATAGAAAATTCACAATGAAAACGTAATCCGACCAAGCGTACTTCGATACCTTTCCCGCAACGATTTGCCCCACTCTGCAAGGACAGCAAGGAGGGCGGAGGAGGGACTGGCTTCTGGGCTGAAGGGTGTTTCTGCATAAAAGCAGATCATTGTGGGTGGCTCAGGAGCAAAACTACCATCGCTCGCAGGTAGTTGTACTACGCTCATGGCTTTGCACAGAAAGGTTTTCAGTGGAGCTTTTAAGTATTTACTGTAATGTCGGAAGTCATTTATTTTATACCATGACACAGACCCTGCATTAAAACTATCACTGCCAGGAGTCCCTGTGAACGTAACTATTTTTATGGACCAAATGTTGTGGGTCAATGTTTTAACACGGGCTTGTTGTACAGTATATTGCTCAGTAAAGTGTCCCTCCACTGCAGGCGTTTAATAGTCTGTCTGTTGCTTAGCCCATTACCACAATTCTGCGCTCTTTCTCTGTTTTATTAAAGCCCAGAGAATCGAAGGGATGCCAGTGGGTGGCATGTGGCTCAGGGAGTTTTATAAAGCAACCTGCAAATCCTCCAGGTTTAAGGCAAAGGGTCTCAGCCCACCAGCCCACGACCTCCACCCCACCGAGCACGCGATCGCCAGTGACCCCTCTCCGAGCAAAACAGCACAAGCATCCACGACTGACTTTTTTTTTTTTTTTTTTTTTTTTTTTACGTAACGCTGGGGCCACTGTCCTAGATTTTCCTGGCAAGCAGTCAAAAAAATTCTTCCTCCGTGCCGGGCAAAGCTTCCCACCGGGTGCTGGGGGGACGTGACGGGTCCCTTCCCCATCCCGAAGGCTTCCAGCCGGGCGCTCATTTTTGGCGAGCTGCCAGAGGAGGGTGCTCTGTTGTTAGATGAAGACCCTCCAAAGTGGAGAGGCAGGGAGCAAACAGAGGAGCAGAAATCCTCTTTACCTTACATCTCCCTTCAGGAAAGAGACACTCTGGTGCCTGCCTCCCCCCCCCCCCGCCCCCTTTTTTTTTTGTCTCATTCTGTCACTCTCCGGTTCTTTTACAATGGCAACAACAATGATCTTGTCTAAATGATTTCACAGGCTATTATTCAGACACTCAACTTTTAACATTTCAATTTTGTCATTTTGTTGCTACACAAAAGGTGCACTTCTCCAGTATAATGTTCTGAGAATTATGTCAATGAGTAGTAATGGCTTTTAACATTAACTTGATCATTAACAACTACATTATCTGTGGCATAATCAGCACCCCAGCCTATTGTGCAATATTACTGCACAGGTTTTGGAAATGAAGGCCTGGCCTAAGCAAAAGTTCCTTGGATTAAGCTGTGATTTTGCTTTTAATTGAAATACTTTTTAAAAACACTTAATATTTTTTGTGAACACTTTTACATTGCATTTACATCAGTTTGTCTTACCTCTGGAAACGGGTGGTAAAATATTTTTATAAACCAGTCTAAGAACATCCAGATTGGGGTTTGGATCAGGTCAACTAGACAAGTTTAGTTAAACTAGCACAAGCTGCAGACCAATTCTGGAAAGAGTATCTCTCTTGAAAGTTGCTCACATCCAAAGCCTGTTCCATTTTTACGTCAGTTTTACTCAATCTGTTCCATAAATTTACCAACAGAAGCTATGCAGATGTTAACGCTTTTATATTGCTAGACAGAGGGTTGCCAATTTTAATTCGTCCTTGCCAAAGAGTCAAAGGTAACATGAGAGTTTCTAATTCATTTTCCATGTTTCCTAAATAAAATTGCCCTACGATTCACCTCTACACATCCCTCTTGTTGGTAACAAATCCCATAGCCCAAGTTCTTTTGTTAGTGAATACATGTTCTTAGGTGCAACCTTTCCAGGGAGAGAAGGAGCAGCATCCTTAACTCCTCTTACATACTAAGGACCAGTGCTTTAACTGATGGGAAAGCCTTTATCACTCCAGAGGGGATAAATTTATTGATTTTGATTGAACTATGCTGATTTACTCCAACCAAGCACCTGCCCAACTCCCTGCACTTCTCTAGAGAGTCTCCCATCAGGATCTCAGACACGAGCCTTACAACCACTCATAAATCAGGGCACAGCAACCCTCCACGCCTGACACTTCTATTCCCCCTTCTTCCCAAACAGGAAAATAGCAAAGCCATCGGTAGGGAACCGGCTGTCACAAGGACACACGCAAGACAGGGGCCAATCCAGAATCAAAAGTTAGTTCTCCTGGCTCTCATATGTGCATTTTAGCCACCAGACCGTATCTGCCCATGTGTTAAAGATGAACTGCCGCAGACTTGTTGGTCATTATGTGCTCCGCTGCTTATGCACTTCATTGACTTTTATGGCCCTACTAGTCAGCGCCCCGCCACCCAACAGTTACACCATCACTCCAGTGTTTGAGGGCTGTTTCTACGCTATCCAGGTTTATCAAAGACAAACAAAAGGGAAGCCAAATAGGAAAAAGATCCTAAAATCCAACAGTGACTTCCAGAGCACCAACGGGTGCGTTTCCCAGAGCTTGAAGGGATGTTTTTTTAGGATGATAGGTGCCCCCACGTGGGAAAGAGCCTGCTGAAGTTAGGACAGCCCGAAGGCAGGCATGGTAAATGGCAGACAGCAGTTGGGTGCCCACCATGCAGAAGAAAAGCCCAAAGGATCTCTACCCTGCAAGGCACTGCAGCAGTTAAGCGATGGGCAGAGAACCTTTTAACTGCCATTTCCCACATTCTTTGATGTGTCCTGATGCATCCTGATCACAGAAAACACTGGGATCATCATGCCATAACCACTCCCAATGATGAGGAAGCCTGCAGCTTTGGAGAGGATGGGCATTTCATGGATGCAGTGTACCAGTCTAATGCAGTCAGGAGCTGAATAACAATGAAAATAATCATTTAGCTCCATGTGTAAATAATTTCATTCTAGCAACAGTTACAATCACAACAATAATGAAAACAATCACAGAGACTCAGAGAAGCGTTAGAAAGATGCCACATTCAATTTACAGACTTAGTTGAGCTAAGTCTTACATGAAAGAAATATTTTTAATATAGTAATTGGATATTTGTTGGGAAATTCTTGCCTTATTCTTCAACCAGTTTTGCAGGCCACTGTGGTGTTTTCTGGATGTTACCATGGTTCCTAGTGTTCATAAGAAACATCTCTGGCTATGGACTTGAAGACGTGCTTGGACTGCTTCAGTGCCGTAGAACCATCAGCAATTCTACAGCTCACAAGTGGGAGACAGAGGGTTACGGCCACGCTGCTGCATGCCAAGGAGCAACAAATAATTCAGGTCTAGGGCTGCAAAGGTCTTCATCAAAAATGGAAACTATTAGGCATCTAGTGAGTGTGATTCGAAGAAAGTTCCTTGTGTTTTGAGACAATTTAAACAAAACCTTGAAACAAGATCCAATCTTTTTTGGAACTTTATGAACAAGTATGCACACAAATTCAGCTTTAAAGAAGATGTAGGCATATGTGCCTGGATAGCTTTTCAGCTTGTGAATGCCACAGGTCTGCCATGTGGCTCATACCACCCAAGAGCCGGCTGAGGCGTTAACATCTAATGCTGTGCTTGAAGACACAACGCTTAAGTGTTTTACCCTTACAAGTGCATTTACTGCAGAAATTAAAACTTTGTTTCGCACACTTAAAATATCATGTCTTTTCTGATAACTTTTTTCAGTAATTCTATTATCACAAGTAACTGCAATGTCAAATACCCTGGGACCAGAAGATCCCAACTCAACAAGTAGCAGATGACCATTTGGAATTTTTAAATAACATTTATTCATTTTCCAAATCCTACAACACGCACTACCTACAACTTATCGGTAGCAAACCCAGACACAAAGCCTGTAAAAACGCGCTACCCTACCTTATTCACTATTTTAACCCATTTTAGTCCAGGGACAATCACAAGAAGTGAGAAGGAAAAACTAAGAGTGTTCACACAAGCTGTTTCTGTTTAAGGACAGAAGATTTAGCTCGAATACAGCATAATTGTGATGTCATTGAACACAGCAAAAGCTGCAGGCAAACACAGCGCTTTCATCGTGATACTACTGCAGGCACGTTTGAAACGCTATAGCATCCTCAGACTATATAATTATAACTGTTTGTTGTTTCTGTGGTTTCAAAGATAATAGAAGTTGTTCATAAAATTTACACAATGCCAATGCGCTGCATACAAGATATAGACTTGGTGTCACAGGCAAAATGTTCCCAACAAGAAACCTTCAGACCATCAAGTTATGATTTAATATTATTGTGACCAGCAATTAAAAATGGAGCACTAGAGATACAATCCCAAAATCCTTAGACCAAATCAGATAAACCAAGATAGACTTGCCTGGTTAACCGGAAACAAATTTTATCACCTGAAGAGACAGCCAACTCAAAAATCATTGTGCTTGCGTGATCTCATCAGCGTTCCCTAACAGAGGTCCATCACAAAAGAAAAAAAAAAAAAAAACAACCTAACAGAAAAAGAGAAATAACAATAGGAAAAAAATATTTAACAGTGCCCAATATGCTTCCCTACCCTCCTCCCAGCCCACCTGAGGTGGCAGTGGTGCGGTGCCTCCTCACCCCACCACAAGGAGCTCACAGCTGTGCCTTGCCTCTCCCACAGGTGTTGCAGATGGGGTTTCAGGGAGGTCCTTCCAGGCCAGGGATCACCTACAGCTGTTAGACAGAAAATGAGAGAGCAGCCCTGGTTAATTGATAGGTTCGCTCATCTTCACCACCTTGCTGTTCGGCTTCACCCACAGAGGTGCAAAGGGAGGCAGATGTGGTGTTTGGCAAGCTGTCAAGACACATCTTTCTTTTTAAAAGTAAGGCACACATCACCGGCTGCTCTCAGCCGGGTCCTTCTGTCTGTAACAACACTGCCGGTGGCACTAAAGCTGCCCTTTTCAAATGTGGTCAAGGAGGAGCGGGTGATACAGGGGGAAAACAGTAATTCTTTCCAGGTGCTACCCAAAATGGACTCCTGTCCTTCCCACCCCACTTGACCATCAAGAGCTGCCCTCGATCCTTGGAGATAGCTCCTCGTGGAGGTATTCTTCTTCCAGCCATCAGACAGGCCCAAATTCACCTCACTGGTCTTACCAGCCATGGGTCTAGCCATCCTACCACACAGAGGGTCTCATGCTACACCCGTAATATGACGTAGAGTCCAGATGCCATCGCCCTGACATCAATCATATGCACAAGGCATCGCAAACAGCAGCATCCCACTTTCAGTTTTACCAGCGGTGTAATTTTTATTGTTCCATCCATCACTCTACTCCTCACTCCGCAGGCAGTCTCTCCTTCTAAGTATTTCTTGGAGTTTTGGAGCCTGAGGACAGATTTGAAGCTTTGGAAATATCATAAAGGTTATTCCCATTGACACCCACCACAATCTTATTGTCTCTCTAGCTAAATAGTAACGGTCACTTGAAAAGTTCATGGTGATGCTGCTGCTGCGAGTCTTGTGATGCCTGCACCTCCTGTCAGAAAAACATTCAAAGTGAATCTGAAATCAAAGTAGACAAATCTGAAGTTCTCCTTATGAATGTCCCGCCCAGCAGCGGCAGCGTTGTCCCCTTTGATTTCCAATTCACTTTGAAACGCTCCAAACAGGAGGTGCAGCTCAACTGTGGAAGCAGAAGATGCAAAAAATGGGAATGCCACCCGCTTACTTCTCACGTGGCTGGTGCTAACAGGTGGAGGACGCTTAACAAAAACCATAACAAGGCCCCAGTGCCAACCAGAATTATCTACCCACATTATCCTTTCATGCTTGTGCTTCCCAGCATGGACGTACAGGGCTTTTTGTTATTCCAGAAACCACCAAGCGCAAACAGAGTGGCTCGTTCCAGATGAACCAGGACTTTCTGCATGAGCTGACATTTTGGAAAGTAGTTTCCTTCTTGGAGCTGAGATGGGATTTTTCTGGCTTTAGCAAAGTGGGAAATTGTCCACAGCCCTTAACTTCCACTCCTAGCATATTTTCACTAAGTAATTTTCAAGCAAAACAGTCCAGAAAATGTTCCGTCAGAGCCACGTGGTTTTATAGCCACTTTATTTGAAATAGAAGAATATTTTTGGTAATGTTACTGGAATGACAGTTCCCTAATTCTTCGCTTCACCATTTGCTGCTTTCACACACATTTATACCTTTAGACCTAGAGACAAAATTGAGTAGCACTGCACCGTGAGAGGTTTGCATCCGCAGTCAGGAGGCATGAACAGCCCTACACTCTCCATAGCGAGGGGGACCCACTAGACGGAAGAAAGGACATTTTTGATGGGGACTGAAGCTCCCTTAGCAAGCTAACTCCAGTATCACCTACTTCCTTCACCATGCCGCTTCTTTCCTGATGACACTTAGCTCGGAGCTGGGAAGGGCAAAGTTGGCAGACTGGAAGATTGCCTAATGTGCTGTGACTGACATGTAATCGAATATTCAACCACTGGTCCTCATGTCAGCAGTAAAGTGAATATGACACCCTTCAGCTTAGTTGTGATCGCGCCTCGTTCTTCTGCAAACAGTTTCATAAAGGTGCAGCCTGGCTTCTTTATCAGATGGATGTGTGAGATGGGAGAGCAGTCACGGAGGTCACCTGCTGCTGGGAACGTGCCAAGGACCTGCGAGGGACTGACCTTTAAATGCCAACCGCATCCCCGCCGCGTGCCCCCGCGCCTCGCGCCGAGGTGGGACTTGCTGCACGCTTTGCTTTCACAGCCACCATCGCGCTCAATGACCTGGACGAGCCACCTGTTCGACATCAGATGACTCTTTATCTCTCGTAGCCTTTTTGGATCTGTGAGTGCTGGGGGAAAAAAAGACACACACATACACAAAAAAAGAACATTTGGGGGTGAGAAACCCCAAGGGAAGGAACTCAGATGTTCGGGTCAGGCCTTAGAAAAGGTATCAATTCTTCTTTCCACTTAGCACAGCCTGCTGCCTGCCCGGGCTCTTTGTCTCTGCCCTCTTCCCAGTACAGAAAGCATTTCCCTTTTAAATGACATCTGAGCGCTGACATGCTGGAGGCACCCATCCTGCATCATCTCTGGCAGATGGTGCAGCTGGCCACGATTTTCGGGATTGCTTAAATAAAACCGCAGTGCCATATCAAGAAATGAAGAGAAAATGCTCAACAGTGCTTAAGATGTTTAAACATCACAAAGACTTCAGATTGTAGTATTGCGCATTTTTGGTGATGTAACTATCCTTATCGATGATAATAGTAACATCTCCATCACGATTCATTACTTTTTCTTTTTGGGAGCCAGAGACAAGTCTTATGATATTCTTGCTCTCATCCAGCACCAGACTCTCACCCTGCTACATTAGGAAGAAGTTTGGAGAGTTGTAAACCCCAAGTCAGACGCCTGAGGTTTCTGGAGAAAGGAGCTTCACTGCTGCAAGCGTCAGATCCGAGACGCCCCGATGCCGTCAGACAAGAAGCCGACCCACTCCTTGGGTCCACAGAGCTGGTCACATCTCTGCACGGCTTTCCCAGACATGCAAGCAATTTGAGTGCAAGCAGCAATGTTCAAGCCAACATAAATGCCGGTTTTCCTTTTCCCCTATGGTTTCACTTGCTTTGAGCTAATTAGCCTGGTGGCCATTTCCCTGCCCCCTGGAGATGATTGTGTTTAGTGGTATATGTAGTTTGGGAAAAAGCCTTTTAAGTGAAAATTGTCATTGTCATATCCAGGAGCCATTTAGCTCTTTCTAGCTCTACAATAAGTCTTCAGCTTTTCTACAAGTGATTAAAGTTAGATGAGATATTGGAAAATAACAGTAATCAGGAAACTCGAAGTCACAACTGCTGAAATCTGGGGTTGTGGAAGTGAAAAAAGGGATTTAATGTTCAGCTTAGTGGAAATTCTTTGAAAGTTTAAGCCATGGCAGTTCCCAAAGTGCATGAGACAACCTTGCAGCATTTCTGAAGTTACCAAAAGAGAGGCATTACTTGTAGGCGTCAAATGAGACCTCTCACATCTGCAGGACAGTAAAGCTACCGAATCTGGGAATCTGCCTAAAATGTACTGTCTCCCCAGCAAGGGAGGCACCTGGGCAGAAGCTGACACTCCTGAAACAAACGGAGGTGCCTTGATTTTCCTCTCCAAAGCCTGCTCAGTATTACCTTGCCTCAGGAAATAGCGCCCGTCATGCCAAAGCAGAGTAGTTTACAAAAATATTCAGGAGCCTCAATATGAAGTCAATGCCTGAGAAGCTGAGATGGATTCCAATATAGTTGCCAGCAGGTATTTATTTATTTACTGGGCATATTGACTGGCGAACCTCTAGGCATTTCAGAGTGTCGTCTGTCACCCGGGGTACCACCCCAGCACCCTCCTCGTACTGCCTTCCCCTGCATCCCCGGACTAGGCGCGAAGGCAGCGGGAAAGGCGCACGCGTCTCTCCGCGGAGACGATGCCGCGAGCGCGGGCAGCTGGCCGTCCTCCGCGGGGACCGCGCGCGCCGCTCCCAGCACGCGCGGGCACCTCCGGCCGCAGATGTCGGCTTTTATTGCTCAGGTCTCCCGTATCACCGGGCCACCTGTACAGCACATTTAACATACAGCAGTTATTCTGTCGCTGTTTGCACTGAAATAATCTTGGCAGGAAATGGTAGTTAAACCCGGGCATAATTTTTTCACACCGTGTGCAACGTAAAATCACCTCTCTGGATAACTAATGTACTCTCATTGCCTTCTTAACGGAATATAGTATTTCTTGTCACCACCAGAAATGGGCCAGAATTGGTATTTAAGGTCTGAACATCTCCATTCCAGGTCCAGATTGCAATTCCTGAAAAACTGGGGAATTTTTACAAACTCTGGATTTTAGGCGTGGGATACTTGTTGGACCCTTCTCAACTGCTGAGATGGTGAAACGCAGCCCCATCGCTGAGTTAGGTTTGAACGGTGGCCTCAGATTCAAACACAGATCCAGGATTTGCATGTGCTTTTGGAATTAATCCCATTCCTAGCCGTATCCATTCGATGTAACAGAGCAGCCCATCACACTGGGTAAAAAAAAACACTTGGAGCAACTATTGTTTTGGGGTCTTTTTAAAGTGAATTCAAAATTTTCTTCTCCTAAACTTAGAGAGCAGTGGCATGACTCAGAACATTACAAGAACATAATTTTCTTCTGCTGCTGTTCAAGAGATACAGTATTTTTTCCCTCTGTTTGCCTTAAAAATTAGGCTGCTAACGATAATGTTCCTCTCATAGATGATCTTGTACTTTTTAATGATACCCATAGTTTTCCTCCACATAAATGACTAAATCCTCACAGAAATCTCTGTCTTGATTAGCACTCCTGCTAGTAAAATTTCACATACTAAATCAGTACCAGCTGTAGCAAGAAAGAATGAAAAAGGCAAGTGTAAATGTTCCATATGCCCTACCAAATTGGCAGCTGTGTCAGTAACCCTGTGTTTTTTCAAACAATTGTATACATACATTCTCAGAAGTGTTTTGCTCACAGGATTCTGCAAGCAAAATTTCCTCTGTTGGTACATCACTGAAATGTCACATCTAAAAAAACCCCAGCAAGTGGTTTTTCTTCTTCTCCTTCCGACACCCAATGCTGACGTGTAATTAAAGGAGTTACCTCGAGTTTACTGCACCTTTATTTTGACGTCTGCTCCCCGTAACCTGACACTGGAGCACTTCTGCAAAGCTGCTTCCCATTTAGCGCTTGGTTATTAGTAACACTACCGAAAGCCAAAGCTACTACGGCATTGTAATTATTTCCAAGCTGAATTCAGAAATAAGGACTCGAGTTCCAACTCGGCTGTGGGGGAATGCTGTGCCGGGAAGCGTTCCTACAAGCCAACGTCTCGTCTTTCGCGTGACTCATGGATGATGATGCAGGAGGGAGCGCGTCCCCGGGACAGCCCAGAGCTCTGACCCAGAATGGTGAGTGACTCAGCTGCATCGTGCAAAATCACGATTTGGGTCCAGGGTGAGCGATGGTTATAGCCTCTTGGACCACCCTTACGGTACTAAGCAGGCTGAGCACCACCTGCTCCATCATTCTGCTGTCTAGCAGAAGAAAGCCCAGAATACGATGCAATAAATACGCACACAATGCAACTTAAAAGTCACCAGCTATGCCCTCAGTGAAAACACTTTTAAGTCAATTTATGCCTATCCTGCAACTGGAATTTGATCGGTATGGCAAAATGGACTTTCAAAGTTAAACAAACATTAACTAGTGCTCTAAATGGGTAGCAAATGCCGCAGCCTTCTGTGGAAAGACGATACGGAGCCAGACTGTCCGCTGGTGTAAGTCAACCTAACTTCACTGGACTTCGGTGGAGCTGTGCTGATCAACACCAGCTGACTCTCTGATCTACTGGAAACCCAAAAGCCAGCCATCGTGTTTCCCTGGCATGGGACGACATAAAGTAAACAGGAAGAATTAAGAACCAGTTAAGGGCATTAATCGGATGTTTCTGGGAATAATAAAATATTTCTGCCATTTCCAAAAGTCAGAAAGACCCTCTCTCCTCACACTCGTGGCCATGACAAAGGGGTGATGCTCATTTTGGTTTTTTCCCAGCGCAATATGGAGTGTATATTTGCACATCATGTCATGCCCGTCCATGGTAATCAGAAGCCATTATTTCCAAAACCTCCAAATTCCCTCCTGGACTCTGCTATGCCAAGTTTTAGTTCACAGTGATTTCTTCTTTTTTTTTAATGGTTGATTTATAATTGCTGCAAACAGAAGTTTACAATGGAAATGCTGACAAAACCATAACTAAAGTGTCACGTTAACACTACTGTTGCTGCCTCTCTGTCAGCCTTTCCTTTAACCCTACGAGCCAGGACTTGGGATCGAGTATCAACAAAAGCCCAGAATACACAGGGCGTAGCAGACAGCGTAGAGAACCGGAGACAAGGCTCCAGGAATAAAATCCTTGCCTCAGTGAAATCAAAGGGATTTTATCCCTGGTGTCTAGTCTCACTTCTGCCAGACACTTGCTGCGTAATTTGGACAAATTTATTCTCTGCAAAATGGACAGGAAAATATGTTCTGCACTTACCTTACAAGTGTTGCAGCATGATTAGCAAATCACACCATTAAAGGAAGCAGGGAAAGGCTACAGCTAAATATAAATGCTACCTACAAATTATTTACAAAAAAAAAAAAAAAAACAAACCAAACCAACAGGCAAATATTATTCTAGGCATCCTCTATGCATGGGAGGCAGTAGGATCTTTACAGCTCTGCCCGCATGTATTTACATGAGACATCAATATAATATCTCCCTGCAACACCTTCATTATTTGGGTCTTGTCTCATGTTTGTGATTTTGAATTTTCTTCCTGGCTTAGGTCTCATTCTTGACATTTTTATGTAGGTTTTGTATGCAATAATATACATACGTTAGATGGTGTTGAAACCATCAACCCAAGTTACTATTTTTAGCGCAGTGCAGAGGATGGGACAGAGACATAAGTGACAATTAAAGAGAATATATTCAGAGCTGTCATCAGCAAATATTTTTTTCCCTTGCCAGGAATCCTAAGCATGTAGAAGGGCCTGCTAGGCAAAGTTTTAAGGCAAAACACTTGGGTCATTCAAAAAAAACAACTAAATGACATCACCAGGAGGCTGGGCTGCTGAAAGGTTCCCGATCGCCGAATTGCGAGAAAACTCTTATTTGCTTCCTCAAATTGCTGATCTGCCTCTTTGCTTCTGTACTACCCGTGCACAGACCCTGCAGATGTATATAATTTACAGAGCTTTCCTCATCAAGGGGATTAGGCAGCCCTCTTTCAATATGTATAAGAAGTACAAACACACACTTACCCACTATGTTTTACGCCTGCCTGCAACAAACAGCTGAACAGATTGTGATGAAATTCAGACATTGACAATCTGACAAAAAACTTCTTTTTTGCCTTAAAATCTGGCTTCCAGAAGTTTTGCAAATCTAAATATTTTATTTGAATACCGTGAGGGCCCCAATCTTATGGGAAGCCTATGAAGCAAACATGTAGATACATGTAGTTAAGGAGGGAAAAAAAACCAAGAAAAGCACCGACACATACACAAAAGGCATATATTTGGTGCAACTTGCCAATTTGCACGATGATTCGGGCGCGTTTTCTCTCCCCGGTTCCTGAGACTGTAACTAGACTCCTCTAATAAGCACTTTTTGCCCACCAGTGTGTCAACGGTGCTTTAACAGTAGTTTCAGTGTCAAATTGCCCTTTCCTCAGCAGGGATTGTTAAGCCTTTCTGTATTATACTTCCAAGACTCTCACGAGCTGGAGTTGGGAGATATAATATTTTCTTTGAAGTTTGCATTTCACAACACACTGGGATGCAAACAAGCTCCAGTTTCTCAGTAGTCAAACAATTCTGGCACACAGGGACTAGGACTAAATATTATACCAAATTTTCTAATTACGTCTTTGTGATATTTACTACATGATGTTAGGTGAAAGCAGATTCTAATCAATATAAACCCCCTTGTCTAAACAGGACATCTGGGCTTTGAAATACTCTGTTTGTTGTCTCAAAATTACCCTGTAGCAAGCCACCGTAACAATATAATATGTAAGTCATGGAAAACTTTGGAGTATTTCTGATAAACTTATCATAAACAGATGAGCGCTTTCTCTCTTACAGTATTAAGGTGATGTAAAAAGTGAAGATAAAAGTCAGCTGTATGCATAAAATCATCGAGACTTATGCCAACAAAATGCTATGTTTACAAGTTTAAAAGCTCAAAAGTCTGAAAAGGCAAAAATTGGGATTCTTAAAGTAACACTAACTCAGCCACATGGCACATCCTGGCAGGCACATTTAGCAAAATAAACATTAGCATATTCATATACACATTTCTAGAGCAACGTATTTTTAATGTGGCCAAACTAATTCAACAATGGGAATCTCAACTTTTCTCGTTTTATGGCCAGAGTCTCAGCTGGCAGAGATATATTACTTCAACAAACCGACATCAGCTACAGCAGCTCAGCAGCAGAACCGCTTGCTTCTGAGCACGCAGGTGCCAGATTCTGATTCACTTACGATGACAAGCCTCTTTTTCTGACTTTAATATCAATATTCATAAAACAAGATAGACAGATGTGATTAAGAATCGGCTCCTTAACTAGAAGCCTGTGTCTTCCAGTAAAAAACATTCATGAGAGTCACATTTTCGCTGGTTTTTCTCACGTTAAGAGACTCGGAAGGAATCCAGCCCCCCTGGTACAAGTATTTTACAGCATAAAGCTTAGACGGTTGTAACTCTTTGGACCTGGACTTTGGGTGATGCCAGTTTTAAGCGACTCGCTCAGCTTTATCTGACGATTCCTTGCTTTTTAATTCCAACGACAGCAAACCGCGCCGGAGGGGAGCATCTCCCCGCTCGCCAGGCGCGCGGACACGCCAGCGCAGGATCCGTTCCCACGTTCAAATCTTCCCACAGAGAAAGTTTTCTGTGCTGAGGACATTCTCTGTGGATAACTAGAGAATGCTAGAATCCGGGCTCCCAAAGCAGCTGCCTTCGCAAAGCTGGCTTATCCCGTCACCCCTGAATCGCCCTCGGTGGAGAGGATCTCGGGATGGCGCCGGGCCAGCGCCGCCAGCCTTCTGCCAGCCCAACCCGCCCGCGGGGCGGGTGCCCTCCCATCACGCCGGGGCTCACCAGCCTGGGATAAGGGATCTAAAAATGACACAAAGCCCCCTTTGCCCCACCTTAATATGACCTATGCTAAATCCAGCTTGGCTGGGGTGGCGGATCAAGGCCCTTAGACACTCTTAACGTAATGCTGCAGGTAGGAATATAACTCACCCCCATCAGTCGCTGTTTATTTTTATTTTTTGAGTGCCCAAGGTCCTGGCCAGGACTGCAGCCCCACTGAGCAACACGGTCTATGAATATGGAAAAGCCTCAAAAATTCTCAGTTTAAGAAAGGATAGACGAAGAGTAAGCGGTGAGATGCAATTGTATGCAAATTGTCTGCATATACTGTGTGCAAACAGTTTGTTGTTTGATTGGTTTGGCTGTTGGTTTTTTTTTTTTTTGCAAAGGCTCTTGAACGTCACCCAGCTGGACTTGAAGGCATCCAGAGCAAGTTGGTTGATTGTTAACAGGCTTCATAAAGACACGTGAGGAATTAATCCTCAGATCACCTTTTTTCCCCTTTGCAAGTCACAAAAAAACTTCCAGAAAAGCTTAGCTGTCTATACTATTTCAAACAGTAAATGTTGCCATTTCAGGGTTAGGTATGGGGGAAAAAAAAAGGAAAACTGGAAAGCGCTTCACACCTTCGAGATCTCTAGCCTGCTAACAAACTGGATAGAAAGTGGCAAAGAGGTTCAAAAGTTAGTAGGGGTGGCAGACAGAAAAACAGACAGTGCAATCGCTTCATGTCCATAAGCGATGATGTCAAAAAAAATCAGATTTGATTAATAATTTAAAAACAAACAAATAAAAAGACTGGCCGGAAGATTCAGAAAGGCCTAGATGTATAAAAGGCAAAGGCGGATAGGGCAAATTCTGCCCTCGAGGCTTTGTCGTAGGCTTGCCACGTGGATCAGACCGGATGATGCTTCGGCGCGGCGGGGAGGACACCCGCCTCCCCCCGGGACCCCCGGCCAGGAGTGCCCAGGCCGCAGGGTGGGAATGGCCGTCCGAGAGCCCCGGGCCAATTACCCAGTAACACCCCCGAGCTCTGAAGATCTAAAGGTCCCCTGAATAATCCTATTCAGGGAGAAGAATTATAACCATGAAGGGCAAAAACGGGGGGAAACGGGATCCTTCCTCAGGCCCCCGGCAGACACGGAGAGGACAATGGGGAAATAAGAGCTAGCACGAAAGTTTCCCCGAGTAAGTCCTCAGCCGCTGCGGTTTCAGATGAGAGTTTCCAGAGGCAGGAACTAAAAGAATATTATGATTTTCTTTGGGGGATTAATTACTTTGCCGCTTGTTACCTTTTGTTAGAGGCGTGACACCCCGTAACCTTGTTGCACAAGGCACCAGATGTCCGTTTGTTTGTCAGTTTTGGAAGAGAAATGTTTGTTCTCCCCTTCGAGCCCCAAAATTTTTTTTTTTTTTCTGCTAAAAAAACCCACGAATTTTAAGGCAAGCAGACACCAAAACGTGCTACAAATGATACAGACGGGTGCTGAGTGCTTTGGATGAAAATAAATAAATAAAAGCAGTCCTTCCTCCCGCTTGCATTTGCTGGAGACGCGTATCCCCTTACAAATAAAAAAAGTATTAAGAACATGTTATGAAAAATAACAAAGAATAGCAGCGAAATCAGAAAGTGAGTGGCACTTCAGATGGAGTTTAGCAAATTAAGTCATTGACCTGAAGAGGAGATTAATACCAAACAAGGTGCCCCTTCTTCTGAAGTAATGAATATTCTTCAAACAGCAAGGGAGCACTGACTGCTGTTTGATGCTGATGACATTGAAAATTTAGGAGAACAGAAATTCCATCATTTTTCATTTGTATGCAAATGCGCCTGTTCCAGAAATTAACCCCTGAACCCCATGTCAGTTTTCATCTGGAGGAATTCTCTGTGCTAGCATCACACAGCGCAGCCTTGCCGCTATCCTGGGGTCACCCGGGCTTCCCCACGCAGAACAACACAAAACCCTAAAACAAAACAAAACAAAAAAACCACAACCAAAAAAAAAAAAAAAAGAAAAAGAGAGAGAAGAAAGTAGGGTGGGGGAAATTGGCCAAATCATGCCAGGCTTTGTTTACCCCCATTAACGAGGTATAAAAGGAGCAATAGAAGCAAAAGCATGTTGTAAAATGCACATCTCTAATGCATGGCTCTGGGTACCGGCATAATTGTAATGCAAAATGCAGCCGAACCTCTTCAGGCAGAGCTGGGCCACTAATCACTTCCACTGGTGTTAAGGTGAACCCTGGGCCAATATACAAACCGTCTTACTCTTCCTTTCAGCTGGGGCTTCACTGTTAAAAAGTTCCTTTGTCACTTAGCACCTTAGACAAATGCTACTATCTGCATGTGAAGGGGAAAGAGATGATGGAGGTTTTTTAATTGATGTGGATTTAATTATGCTAATTTAGACAGCTGTAAAGCCTTTTCAGTATGGCTGCATAATGGGACCAGCAAATACAGGTGTCCTTCACTGCGGGCGCTTAATGTTTAACCTTAGTCGTTTTGTAAGGAAGGGAAAATGCGAAGTAATGGTTAACCAGCGGAAAGCTCTGTTTCTTGAGGACCTAAAGAAGTCACTTCACTTTGATTCTTCGTACAACCCCATTCAGGGCTGCAGAAATCCACACACGCTGAGCAGAGCACGAATACTTTTTATTGCGGTGGTGCCTGCTCTGATGGGTGAGGCTGAGGACGAAACAAGAGGGTTCGGGTCTGCCACAGGCTTCAGCATCCTGCACTGGGTGTCCTTCACTTAATTTAGGCCGCCTACAAACAAATACTTAATTTAAGACAGCCTTTTCATCTTCTTTCTGCATCCCTTTCTTATCATCGTTTTTAATCCTTTGAACGCAACCACCTACAGCATCAGCAACAACTAAAACCAGTAAGCAAGGTATTTGCTTAGGATGTTTCCTTTGGTGTCCTACCCAGACCCCTCTAAGGCTGCTATGCCTCTACCCTTCCCAATATCCCACATCCTTCATCCTTTCTCTTGGATGGAGCTGGTCTCTCCAGTGACCACCTGGAGATCCATTTCCCAGGGTCTGGGTTTGGCCAGTTCACCTCCCCAAAGCGGCCATGCACCATGTAACATCGGTGCTGCTTGAACGGAAGGGTGTAGATGCTTGGACAAAGGTGAGGGAGGGATCACTCAGCTTTTTTAATATAGGATGCATCATAGTCCAGAGGTGCCTGTGTCTCCTTGGTGGCCAGGGGCAGCCTCAGTGACTAGGTGCCTTGCGTTCAGATGTCTACATGTCACCCCGAAGCTCTCCTGTCCAGTAGCATTGTCTTATTTATGTGACAGCTAAATAGCTAAAGTGGTTTTTTTAAAGTAGAAGTTGCTATTTATTAAACACTTGTTAGAGTAGGACCAAAAGCTTTGGCATACAAGTTCTGGCAGACATCACTGAAGCAATTTCAGGCATTATTGGGCCGAACTGTACATCACCCCTCACTGCTGCTACATAGTCTTCTCAGAAAGTCAGACTTTGGGTTGTGCATTCCTCAGAGAACATCTCTTTTTTAAGGAGTGCTGCTAAACTGGTGAATACACTGGAAATATAGACTGCACCATCAGATGGAGTTGATTTGCGTAAGGCAGGAGAGCGAAGATTAAATCCAGGCGTAAAAAACTATCTGCTGCTACATCTTCGTTAGTTCTGCCACAGGCAGCAAGAGCAGAGATAACAGGAAAAGTGCTTTCCCCTCGCACAATGCAGCGCACAGTCCCGCTCCATGATGGGAGCCGCTCTGCATACTTGTGTCCGTCTCCATCATGGTGGCACCGGCATGCCACACTACCTCTAGTAATTCCTCAAGTGCAGTAGGAATGGGTTTTTATCCCATTCTACACTGAGCTTATATGATTTGCCCAAGGTCATTGAGAGGAAGGGTGGAAATTCAGATTTCAACTTTTCTTCCATTGTCTCCAAACCAGCCCAGTTCTTTCGAGTACGCTCCTGATCAAAGACATGGAGGTGGCGGGAGAGCAGGCCTCACTGGCATCATGCTCCGTGGCACTGCTCCCCCATCATTAAAGCTACGGGAATTTTATCGGGTGGAGACAAGGCCACATGAGGTGCCCAGTCTCCAGGCAGTGCCGCTCACCTGCAGAGCAAGTTGTGCTAGGAGCTCATCTAGCTCAGAGGATCCTTCCAGAGCACCAGAAAGAGCAGGCAAAAACAGAAAGGAAAATAAAAGCTGACTTGGCTGCTGCAGTGACAGCCACCCTAATGGTCATGGTCCCCCAGCATTGAATTGCATCCCTCTTCTTTCCCCACCTTTTTCTCCCTGTCCCTGGAGTCACCTTCTGAGCTCTCGGCACTGGCTATGGTGATCCTCTCCATTTTGGCAGTGGTTCCTATCCTGGGAAATGTTAACACTGGGCACCAAGGGGTTAGCAAAGTACTGTACTTCAACCAAATTAACCAGCTTCCAAGTCTGCAAATTCTGCTGCCTAGATACAGCTAATTCTCCCCAAACACTAAGTCCCCTTGTCCCCCAAGCTTCTCCTCCTACAGCCAACTGCAAAGCACTAGATAGCTATTATATTCATATGCATATATTGTAAGCATTAGCTTGACAAGCTCGCTGGTGACAGTGTCAGTCATACTTCACTTCATCCTCCTCCTGTGGTCCAAAGCTGGATTCAACGCCCATGGGCCCACGCTGGGCTTGCACGGCAGCTGAAGGGCCAAATGCCAGTTAATCTGGAAGATATCCTTTCCAGCAAGAGCACCTGACTCTTTGGCCAGCTTCCCCCAAGGACTCCTTGGTTGTTCTGGCATCTGGGACACGGACAATGTGCTTGGGGTTGGGTCAAGTTTTCCTCTTGGCTGCTTTGAGCTTTCTGATGCCATTTTCCTTGACTCACCCTTGATTACGGGGAATGGTCTCTATTACATTTTCAAATAACTTGATATCCATAAGAAAGGCTTTGGGGTAGGTTTTATTTTATGTGTTACCCATTCTTACGTTTGCCTGATGCAGAAATGTAAGAATCGGTCCTAGAGCCAACCAAATCCTGGTGCTTAGCCCAGCAGTATATCGAATTTCTTTTGCGTATCCAGAATGAAAACGCACAGCCTTTTTAACAGGGACAGCCAACATACAACATACCAATGTAAGCACGCTGCTCTGTATTTTAACAGATTTCAGGAATTTGTGGGAATTCTCTCTAATGTTGGAGAGTAAAAGATCTGAAGAAATGCTCTTGCAAAAAAAAATACAAATGGGTGCTTTGATAACTATAAAGTTGCTTTCTTGGACCGTGAGCCCACATTAGGAACCAAATAAAATATTTAAAGGCAAAAATCTTGCAAAGTTTCCTCCCATGAAAGGGAAAATATGGTCTATGCTATACCAGACCTTCATTTTGCAAATTTTGTTTAGGAGTTGCCATGAAACAAACGGTATTCAACAAAGAGCTTGACAATTTTTGTTAAAGTTGCATTTATATATGTTTCTAGGAATGGTTAGTTTGATTTTTCTTTAAATCCAAGTGTCAAGTTGCATTTCAGATCGCATATAAATATAATTTTGCTCTCACACAATGCTTTTGTATCTGGTGTAATTCCATTTATGCAGTGGTGTTACCTTTCAGCTACCCTAATGGGAACAAGAGCAGAATTACGCCGATAAAAAAAGCTGCTTACAGAAAGAAATACAGAAAGAACGAGCACAGAAATAAATACTTCCTCTGGCTTATTTAATGTATTTGTTTGGCCAAATTGTAAAAGAGATATTTATTTCAAGAAATATTGTTTGATCAGCAAGAGTAAACACTGACATATCTTAAACTCCAAGAAGCAGTTTTTACAATTCATCAAACGACACCTAACTAAGATTAAGTTTAGTTGGTCAACAAAAAGAAACAAAAAAAGGTTTCAGGTCATATAATTATACCCTTCTGTTTCCCAACTTTCTTAGAAATGTCTGTTTAAAAATAATCCCAGCATCCAGATGCCTTGAACAATTGGCTTATTTTAAAACATATAAAAACTCTTATTCCGTCCTTGGCCATTTTGAGGTCTTGGTGCTGGCACGAAGTAATAATGCTTAGCACTACTATATACCGCTTTCCATCTCCAAAGCACTTTACAAACATTAGCTAATTAATCCTCACAACACCCCTGTGAGGTATGTAGGTAAGTATTGTCATCCAATTAGGTAAGTATTAAGCACTGTTATCCCACCAGATAAGTATTAAGGTCTCCCATTTTACTGGGGATCCTGAGGACAACAGGTTAAGTTACTTACCAAAGGTCACAGGGCGAGTTGGTAGAATAAAACTTGGGATGCTCTGGTTTCTTGCTGGCTGTTCAGGCATCCAGGCAGCATCCGGTGCTGCACCCTCAACAAAGGCAGCCATCGCCATCCACATGGAAATCAGGGCTGTCTATACCCCTCCAAGACACAGAGCGATGAGGCTAGCACAGTGGGAAAGATGCACCTGAGAAGCTCGGCTTCCTTTCTTTGAGGTGGGCAAAGATGACATGACATGGTCTAAAAAATGTCTCAGCAATTTTATTAAGAATACAGGTCCTGGACCAGGGCATTTTCCTGTGGGTGCACATGGACATGCATTCAAACATATTGTCAGGCCTTGCCAATCAAAAGCTTCTTCTTCCCCTCCCGATTTACCTTTCTTTTCCACTGTCTTGTAAAGATGGACTCATATTAAAGTCTCACATCCAGTCTGCAAACACATAAACCTATCGAGCGTGGTTTGCATTTTCTTAACGTAAAAAAGTCCAATTTGAAACCCCATCTCAGAGGCTTCCAGGTTTGTAGGTAAGCTTGAACCCACAAATACACTTGATGGGGCAAATCCCTTTTCAGAGGATGTAGAAAACAGGACTAGTCAAGCACGTTTTGGGTTTTAATCTAGTCTCAACAGATGTCAAGCTGGTGAAATAATATCATCCGTCCCCAAGAGACAATGCCAGTGCGCGCATCTGCTTTTAATTTCGCTTCGCTGCAAGAGAAAAAGTGAAAGCTCCTACTGTAACTCCACTTGGAGCTGTGTTTGCAAGTTAAAAAAGTCTTGACCTGGAGTCCTATAGGTTTTGTGACGCTATTAAATTCTAGACCACTGTAAGAAGGCCCCCCAAAAAACTCAAAACTCACCCCAAGTGAGCCTGTTACAGGCTGCAATCCCAGGCGGGGCATATTGCAGGGCTTGCCCAAGGACCCGTCGTTGGCCGATATGCAACAGAGAGTCGTGACTGTCCCTGCTCAGCGGTTCGGCCCTTGGCTGGCGGCACCGTCACCCTGCGGGAGCAGCCCGGGTGCGATGGCAGTTGGTCTTCTGAACGCAGGGGACAAGCACGGCGAGGCTCCAGCTCTAGCCGGAGCTGGGGCAAATCCCAAGTGGAGAAATAAAAGACCTCGACTAGATTTCAACTGAGATGATTTATGTTTTCAAGTGGAAGGCGGTTTTAGCCGAAGTAAACTACACAGTTTTTAGATCATTCAAAATTCATGGCAGTTTGATCCCACAGGACATCAAACAAACACGAATGATTTGCCAGGAATCCCGACAAATTGAAATAACCAAACCTTTTACGGTTCCAGCAAAAGCCTTAGACCAGTTCTAAGGAACAACAACAAAAAAGGAAGAAAATAGAGAATTTTTATTTTACTCACCTACACAAAAACATCTCCAGTGCAATACATATCCAGATCAAATGAACAGGGAGAAGTAGCCCAGACATCTAATGTCTTGAAACTCAAAAAACCTCCAACCCCCAAACAAAAACAAATAAATAAATGGAGATAAGAGTCATGGAAAAAGAAGGTAGATTTAGATTCTGTTGCATTCTTTGAAATGTTTTTATTTTAATATTGGACTGAAATTAAAAAGAAAAAATAAACCTGAGAAAACTAACACAAAATGCAGGTAATAGTCCTATCATGTTTGTTACAGTCATGAGAAAGAAAACAGGCAACCAAAACTGTGACAAGAATGTGCTTAGTTATTATATTCTTTCAAGCTTGGTCTGCCAGCATTTTTTTCCTTTTTTTTCTATGTACTGGTCATCAGCGTCTGCCAAAAGACTTTTCATGAATTTGTGTGATCCCATTTCCCAAAAACAGAGGAAATGATGTTTCTCCACAACCACAAGACTCAGCTGTAGGTTTTATACCACTATTTGTAGCTGTAAACTAAGACGGTGACATGACATCCCCCTGCCTAAATCACGAAGACCGAGCCAGTAGTGAAACTTCAGTGTGGGTTATGCAAAATGAAAGGATTAAAAAATGAAAAGAGCATTCACTTCATGTTGCTCCTTTAAAACATTATCACATAGCTCCTTTTTTTTCCGAACCTGACCTTTTTTTCCCAACGGTTTGTCTATAACTTAATATAACTAATTCTTTTGAAATAACGTTCACAGTTAGCATAATTGGTGTTATATAGTTCTAATGTACATTACAGAATATTCTGTCACTAGACACTAAATTGAAATTTTAAAGAAAATGATAGAAATAGCTGTAAGGGAAAAAGTACCCTTTTAAATCTAATTTGCTATGCACCGCAGTAGGGTAATGGATGCAATGAAAGTTCCTTTATTGAGTTCCCATGTCCAAAAGGTATTTAGGTAGCAAAGGATGTTAAGCAGACCCCCTGTGCTCCTCCTTTAAGTAAAGATAGCAGGAAATAAGGTATATAGGTTTGTGTCCTCCTGATTTTTATTTCCTCAGGAGTACAACTTATGCAAAGGGCACCTTAGGCTACTTGGAGGATCACAAAGGGTGCCCTCGACCCCCTCGTTGTCTGCATGAATAGAAGCATCTAAAGGATGGCTGAAGCCATACAGCGAGTTAAATCCTTCAGGTGGGTCTTTTCAAATTCCAATAGTGAAGAGTTACTGGAGAATTGGTAAGGATTTCACTAGGCCCCAGCAGGTTTGAGATCAAAAGCCCTGGTTAAATAAAAGCCTGTTGGGAAATCTTAAAACCTCTTTGTAATGTAACTTAAAAAAGTTAATACAAAGAGCCCTTAGACTGAAGCCTGTAACAGCGTGAACAAAGAGTATATCAAAACTGATTCCATTAAGGGAAGGCAGACAAATAAATTCATTTAATTTAAAGAGAAATCAGATACATTACTCTGCTAAAAACTAAAAAGCATACCGGGAAAAAACCCACAGATTTTACAATACACACGCACATAGAGCTGTGAATAATAGAAATAGATATATATAAAATCTATTTATAAATATCTCTCAGAACAGAGAACAGAACATTATATACACACGTATATGTTTAAGTATCAATTCATCCAATATGTGCGCGTGTGTGTGTGTATAATTCTAGTATATACATATTTTTATCATTTATGAGGGCTCACACTGGGCTTTCAGAGTTGTAGTTAGACGTATCTATATATGTATTCAGAAAAACGCAGCTGAAAGAGCCCCTACGCTCAAACTGACACAAGACATTTTTCAACCCAATTAATTAAAAAAGATGGGTGCTCATCAGTCAGCTGGCACAGGTTTTTTTCCTCCATCATATTGCCAAAGTGTCACAGTGTTAGTTGTGCAGCATGTTTAAAACAGAAAATCTGGGACTAGGATTTAGATATCATTTATTAGCTGACCTCTTTCTGAGCAGCTCTTACGCTTTTAACTCATTGGGGGTCCACCAAAGCGGGGGGGGAGGAAGGGAGAGACATAGAATTGCTTAGGTTGGAAAAGACCCTTAAGATCATCCTCTCAGTGACGTGCTTGAAGATCTGGCGTTGGACATCACCGGCACAGGCACCGGGGGGTTGTGCACCGTTCTCACGAAGCAAGCTGTCGCGTGCGCGGGATGGATGTGTCACTGCCGCACAGTGCTTGGTCGGGGGCACCGCGACCGGGGGTCCCTCACTCCACAGCGGCGCCGGCCACTTGGGCGCAGGATGCGCTGGCACCCTCGGGAGGGAGGAGAGCGACGTCCCACGACTCCCTCTCCCCACGATGAAGAGTCACTAATAATCTTCCTCCCTCCACCCTCCAAGAAAGGAAGAGGGGGGGCTGAATTCCGCTGCGTCTGTGAGGCGTTCCGTTATTATCGTGATGGGGGAGATGTGGCTATCTCATTAGCTAGAAAGCATATTTTACGCCTTAAGAAATGATCTTCCTCTCGCAGATTCCGTAGGCTGCGCAGCTAGAAGAGGGAGATGTATTCATTGTACAAATGAGGGTAAATGACTGCAAAAATCAGTGTTAATGTTCTACAGGATTTTTTTAAAAAACTTTTCTCCTTTTAATTAAAATCTGGTATTTTAGTTCAACAATGCCAATCCTGAGCTCATCACGCTCATGTATAGTGAGGGAATGGCGTCCGCTCTCATTCTCTAAACCCCCCTTCATGGTACCAACCCCCAAAACGCCGCCCCTACAGCAGGCGCAACTCACACTCTGTCCCTGTACTCTTTAAGAACAGTTTTTCTGAAGATAAGAAGTCAGCAGTGGATCTCACATATGGTGTCTTTCATCCCCGTGAGCAACAGTAGTTTCACAGCCTACACCAACGTCAGTAATTTTATTTTTTTTTTTTAGACCCCTAAAACACACAGCAATGCAAAGCCTTTTAACTATAGGTATGGTTATCATTTTAGCAGTGACATTTCTGGTTATCTTGGGTGGATCCCACCAAATTAGTGCAGGGACCACTGTTCATCAATGGACCATTACTCTATGCACAAAAATCACTGTGGTGTCTGCTGAAGAGCTCCTGTTTGCAGGAGCAACCCCAGAAAACAGGCAAGATGAAGAATGACAGATCAAGATGGGACCATGAAGGAGAGCCAGGCCAAAGGTATTGATATTTAGGGGACCTCGCTCTCAGTGCCGTGACTGACATCCTTGCCCTAGCAACAAGTATCTAATAATCACAGGACATAAACATCACTTTTAGCTCCTTGTTTGAGAAAAAATACCTCTGAAAGCACCATATCTAATAATATCAAAGGTTGTGGTGGCTTCTGCAACGCTGGCAATTTTTAGAGCGGTAGAGGATGAGGTTTTCTGGTTCAAACAGCAATTAATTGAGGAAAGTCATATGGCTTGTGTTATACACGTGACACCAGATGATCCAAATAGTCCTTTCTTGGCCTTATAATCTACAAATAACCTTGTGGAGGTACTGGTCTCCTGTGGATTAGTGGCAAACCAATGCTACTCTTGCTTGGATGAGTTTTGTGATCTAAATACTGTCCAGACCTGCATGGCCGACAGGATTTGACTGGATCACGGTCTCAGACGGAGCCATTGCCAATTAATGCCAGACATGAGATAAACCAGGGTAGGACACGCTCCACTTCAGGTGCTGTGTGATTCTGGAGTATCATTAGTAGCTATGTAATCAGCCAGGTCTGAAGAAAAGTAAGTTTGCTATAAGGACACTTACAAATATTATTTTATACTTCCTATCTTTACATTACCTTGCACTGTAAAAGACCCAGACTATCGGACACCATAGAGCTCTTTGGCTCTGAATTAATCAGATCCATTTGCAAGAACAGGGTATAATTGTGGCCATTTTATAGTCCATAAAAATCATGAGATTCCAGAATTACATGGGTAACAGGACAACTGATTCCCATATGGAAAATGGAGCATATGGGGTCTTGTCTATCTTGCTTGGATTACAAGGCAGAGGAAATACCTGTCTGAGCAGTGCTCGGGAATTATCAGGTGGATGATATTACAGGAGCAAGCCAGGTCTTTATTTATTTGCTTTATAAGGATGCCTCCGAGTTCAGGTTGTTCAAGTTACATAAATGCTAAGCTCCCTCCAGACTAGCTCCACAGCCCCGATTGCTCCAAGTCCTTTGTTGTGATCGGTCAATGCTGTTTTCAGGAAGCTGGGAAATCCACGTGATGGAAAGCCAGACTGCACCCCTCCAAACTCAGTCACCACCTCAAAGTCAACGAGAAATATTTCTTAAATACAGATACCCTTTTTTCTGTCCCTGTCTCTAACCCTGCTTCATTTTAACCCCCAGGATAATTTGCGATGTAGAAGGAAATGTGTCATTTATTAAGTCAACAACCACTTCCTTTAGTATCTACAAAAATTTCTTCTGAGGTTTCCCTTTCAAGGACCGATGTTATTTAGATTTGCAGGCTGAAACTGTAGCAAAAGGTGGAAAAACTTACAGTCATTACACTGATTAATCAGCTGCTGAAATTTGGCTTTTCAGCGCGACACCTCTATTCTCTGAATGTGTGGCCTACTGCAATGTAATCAATTTGTCTGTGCAGGCTCCAAAACCCCAGAGCCACACAATGCAAAAAGGCAATCTTCTGCCCTCTTTGACCACAATAAGCAACATTACTGAAATCACTGCTCCCATACAAGTGTAGCATGACCCCACATTTGTAGGCAGCAGAGTATGACTCCATTAAAAATCATACGCTGTGTTAGGGACTTCAAGCTTTTGCAAGGCAAGCCAGCATCAGAGCAGCATATGTCTGAAACTGCTAGTAAAATGGGTAATGCCATAAACCCCACCTCTATACTGTTATTTACATACGTATCTTTCATCTGACATAGGCTTCCCCTCCAGCACCTTGAATATATCAGTCCTAAGGAAGAGACTTTAAGTTCAAAGAGTGCCTTCCCCAAATCAAAGTAGGGGGTTATCAAGTGAGGTGCGCCAAGCAGTAAGACAAAACATATGCATTTTTAATAGGTAGCCTCTCCTCCCCCTGAGGAAGCCGAGAAAAGAGATGCTGTGAAGTTCCAGCAGAAAAGAAGTTCAGTGGATTTATACCCAGGCTGCTATTGGCAAAAACAAAATTCCCAACTCTCACACATCTTTGCTAGACGTATTTCCAAGCACCCTTCAAAGCACACCTGCCCCACCCTTGGCAGTCCTATTGACCAGGTGAACTCATCTCCATGCAGCATTGGAAAAAAAAGACGGGGGTGGGGGGGGGGTGGGGGGGAGAAGAAAAAATAAATAAAAAGGCCATGAAACAGAAACAAAAATCTCAACAGGTCTGTACGGAATTTCAGCAGCACTTTATTTATTAATGCACATGCAGCTACCATTGTATTCCAGCTCCCAAAGACAGATCTGTAAGGAATAGGCCGCGTGCTGATTGACAGCAGCCGTAATTCCATACAATGAGACTGTATTAAATTGTTTGATGTGATATGATGCTCATCACTTGTAACTGATCAAACATACTGCTGCATCAAACAGCGTTACAATACAATCAGGCTGGATATGGTTCCTGCCAAGGCCGTTCATCACGTTGCACACTTCTGCGTTAAACATATCTATTAATAGCACTGACAAACTACTCCTATCCAAATTTTTCCAAAGGATTGTACAACGTGAAACGTGCAAAGAAATCCATACATAAACCTTTGCAGTTTGAGGCACCATTTCCGTTGGCTGAATGCTTCAACATGAATGGCTTTGCTTCTTTGGGGATTTTTGTAGGATAATACCAAAACTTGCAAACCTGTGCCCCAAAACAGAGATGTGACATTCCAGCTTCCTTTTTTTTTTTTCCCCCTTGTTGGATTTTTTTTCTTTCCTAAATGCAAACAAATTGGAAGACTGAATCTTTTTTTTACTAAGATTTTACTTTTGCCGTGGCTCCCCCAGGAGAGCTGCTCTAGCCCACTCTCCAGCAGGAGGGAGCTTTGTTTGCTAACACTGACCCTTTTAGAAGCAGGAGACATAAATAAAAGAAACAAATTCCTTGTCACCACCGCTCCTGCTGCAGACATAGAGGGTGAGACGCTGCAGCCCATGGGGGCCACGACTCGCTGCGATATTACAACTGTAGGAGCTCTCTCAGATGCAGATTCTTAAATGAGCCTGGGTCTCTAGAGGGCAGAGGTCAGCTGTCCTCAAATCTGTGTGAATGCTAGATTAAGTTTATTAATCTCCCTGCTTTCACTTAAAAACCAAATTATAGGATGGTTAAATGTTAATGCCCGGGAGCTTGGGAGATGATGAACGCCCTCAGCTACCACTGCTAGAGGGAACACGAGGTGTTCACACCCCGAAAGCGGCGTCAGAAGTTAGGGTGATGCACCGAGGAATACGTTTTCCCTGTGAACTACTGCATGCCTTACGCCTGGTGTGCATTTTGTTTGCTGTTCTGACAGCAGCAAATGCAGCCACCCTCGGACACGAGTGCAGGACAGGAAGGTGCTGGATGGGAGGCTGATGGCCCCAATTCAGGTGCCCGTGACTGTCCACCTTGGAGACCGAGGGGTAGAGCAGATTTGCCCACTACATTGTGGGGGTATAACCTCAACCACAGAATTTATACTTGTGCTTGGGTGAGATTCGAAACACCCACCCCTCTGCACCAACTCTCCAGCGCCCAGGAACTGCATGAAACCAAGCATGCAGTGAACACGGTATTTAGCAACCTTCGAAACTGCTTCTATCAGTGTATCTCATAAAACTACTCCGGCGTGTAAAAATGAAGTGATAAATGAATATGAGGGTTCCATATAATTCCTCATGGACAGGTATGCACATCATAATTGGACAATCTGGCCCCTTGATTACTATCTCAGCTTGGGAGACCCAGGATCACATAGCCATGGAAAATAAGAAGTAATATGCAGGAATGCATGCCTGACTATCTGAAGCTGGCACAGAACACCATTTTTTTCCAGTTGGGAATGTATACATTTCACATTTATGCATTTCTGCAAACTGCAGTGACAGAAGGTGTCTTTTGTCCTGCTTTTCTCTCCCATAGTGCCAGCGTGAGCAGACTAAACACATCACACGGCAGCAAATTATCTCTGTTGATAGAACCCTTGCCACAAAGGTTACTTAAGAAAGTGTGTAAGGCATTTCCTTTTTCTAATTAAAAAAAAAAAACCTCTTTCAAGATAGTAAGCTGTCTTGGAACAGTACCTTAAAGATTGACTTATGACAGAAAACATACAGGAAAGGGCTTTCACACTGCGATGGACAGGTTTTAGCAGTAACGGCTCGGTGCAGTACACAGAGCTAAAGAAGCTGTAACTTTCTATCTGGGTGTAGCTAAGTAATTCAAGATGCTGCAAGTTAAATGTAACAGTAGAAAGGAAGAAGTTCAAAAACAAAGTCCCAGGCATTTCAGCGCAGCGTATAGTATGCTAAATTGTGGTATTACAGAAATTGCTAAGAGTTTGGCCACAAAACGTTTCATAGTGCACCAGCGTTCTGCCAGGGCTGGGTTCCAGCAAGCCCAGACATTTTTGTCTTCACCTGTGCTTTTTTTTTTTCCCCCCTGTTTGTTAACACCAAACAAAAAACTCCCACTGTATTAGAGAATTACAACCCTCGTCCTGAACGTACCTCTCCGTTTATTAAATCAGCGCAACCGAAAAGTCACCACACACCAGGCAAAGATAACTGCAAATCTGTTCTTACCCTCCCCGTACCACCTGAGTGCCGCTATTATTCCTCATCCTTGGGGAAAGGACCCCATATGTGAGTTTCAGAAACCACCTCAGTAACTCCAAGCATCATTATCAATAGTAGGATGAACTGCAGCTGGGATGCACTGAGAAGACACGGTAATACTCGCCCTAATCTCTGCATTCATCTCACTGGCCCTCGCTAGGAAGTTTAAGTACATTTACCAGGGATTCTTCAGCCCTTGAAAGGTAGGAAGACATCTATGAGGCTTGACGTACTAGCTAATTAACTTGGGTTTGGGGGGAAAAAAAATCTTCTTATCTACTTAACTTCGAGACACTCTCTTTGTTTTTAAGCCTGCAGACTACCTTCTCTTTAAAATGCACATTACGTACCACTCCATAGTATGGAATGTATTATTTTTAACGAGGACCTATTTTAACTTGGACCTAAAACTACTAACATTTGACAGAGAGGGTTTTCTTAAAAACATTTGCAGAATCAGCTGAACGATGGTCTATAGCCTGTGTTTTGCAAGACAGGCTACAAAATCATCACGCTTTTTTTTTGTCCTTAAAAATCCAGGAACACGACTGTATGAATCACTCGAAAATGAACCCCTAAATGCATACACACCCTCAAAACCTATAAGGAGTTGAAAAAAAAACTTCCTGTTTTTGTTTCTTAGTCTCTAGAAGGGGGGGAATATTGAGGCTGGGAGAAAGTGAGTGAATTCGTGCCTGCAGTAGTTGGGGCACGTGAGTATTTCATGCAGTTCTTCTGATAGGAACACAGACGTGAGCAACTCCTGTAACATCCCTGCTCAGAATTAAACCGCACTAAAATTTCCTGCAAATTGCACAGAGCGATTTTAAACCTTTACCATATTCCTAACAGATCGAACAGTGGCATGATTGACCAAGGTTTTTTCTTCTTCTTCTTCTTTTTTAAAGTACACATATGATGATGCATCATAGTTATAAACAGATGGTATTTGGCCTCCTTCCTATTCTCAACATTTGGAATTCCTAAACTATGTGAATTAAACAATAATATTTTATAAACATACAAGGGATTTTGCTCACTGCTTTGTTAACATAGAAATTATACAATGCTGACATTTATTTAAATTTTAAAAAGTAAACAAGAGTGTGTATTGAATTAAAGCAAACTAAAATCAACAGAAAGAAATATATTCTGCGCGTACGTTACCTACAACGGCACGGGCCTTTTTAGGGGAGACATAATGGGATGAAGCACAAATTGTAGCTTAGACAGTCTGAGCCTTTGTGCTCGAAAGGCTCATTTAACACCTCACCGTAAACAACGGATATTTATACCATAATTGGCCAGTTGACCATCAGTTGTTCATTTACTATGTAACCTGCTATTATGGAGTTAAAAGAAGTTCCTTTCTGTTGGCTTTTCTGGGAGTGAAAGTGTGTTTGCAATTTTAGTACCAACTGGATTCAGTCTAACACTTGTACTTAGTATGAGAAACATTTTCATAATACCAAAATTTGGGGGAATAGGAATATTCCTGCCAGGAAGGGAAGAAAAAAGTATTGGTTCTTAAAAGAAGAATTCTGCTTGCTTGGTTTCCTCTTTCCTTTCCGTTTTTAACCCCTTTTTAGGCGCCTCTCTAGCTGTGCAAAACTGAGAAGCACTTAGGTTTTAATCACTATTCCCAGGTCCGCGAAGGGGTTCTGTGATGAATAAATAATGAATCAGAGATTTTAATCAGTGTTATGATTTTTGAAAAGGCTAATTATCATTGTTTACAGACATGCCTTTCCCATGTATTTCCGTGTTTTGCCTTCAAAGCTCTAAGGGTTAAGCCCCCAACATGCACCCTCCTCCTCACCGCCGCACCCCTTTGCTGTGTTCGCCTTCGGGCTTTGGGGGTAGTTTTTGTTTGTTTAGGGGTGTTGGGGGGTGGTGTTTTTGTTTTGGAGCGCGGACACCCAAACCGCAGGAGAGATGGGCAGCGCTCCCGCCCCGCGGAGGCCCGCGGGGCTGGGGGAAAGGCTGCCCACCTCCGGCAGCCGCTCCGCACCCGCGGAAAGGCCAGCGCGCAAAGGGGGGCTGCCGGCCGCGGGGGAAGCTGGGCTCCGCGGGGCTCCGCTGGGCTCCGCGGGGCTCCGCTCCCGCCCGCAGCGCGGCGCTGGGAGGCGCGGAGAGGCGCGGGGCGGCGCGGAGCGCACGGCGGGGCCGCCGCCCAGCCCCGGCAGCGATCGCCCCCGGCCCCGACGGCCCCGCGGCCCCTCCTCGCCCTTCGCCTCGTTACGGCCGTTCGTGCTGCAGCTGCCATTGGCCTCGTTTAACCCCACTTCTCTCCCCGGCCCCCACCTCCAGTCTCCCGGCCTCGGAAAAGCCCTTTTCGCGGGTGGGATGTTCGGTGCCAGCGGCCCCCCCCCCCCGCCCCCGGGCCTCCGCGTCCCTGCGCTCCCGCCGCCGCGTCCCGCCGCCCCGTTACGCGGTCGGTGCTGGTGCTGCTGCTGCTTCCAGGGCAGGCGGGTGAGAAGTTGTAACGCAGTTAGAGAGCACTTGATTATCAGTTTCCAGCAGCAGCTGTGCATCTCCGCTAAGAATGCAAAGAAATATCGGAAGATAACGCAGCGTTGCTATTTATTACCCTATAATTAAAGTTCTGACAGTGTTTCTATTATAAAGTCTTATTTGCACGGGTTCGTAACTGAGAGGCAAAATTTTCCTTCAAGACGAAGCCTCGCTTACCAGGCTGAATCATTTAAGAAGTATTGCAGTTAAATAAGGTTAGCCTATTAGAGGGTAAAATTCTCAAGGACTTTCATTAAGGTGCTCATTTATATCTGCAAATAAAGACTTGCAGAGTCACTCAAATCAAGGATATATAAGAAGGAATTTTTTTTTTTCCAAAAATCAAGGATTCATGGAAAGGTTTTAATATAATTCTAGGAAATTATTCCCATGAAAACAATTTGTTTGAAAGAAAATGCCCTCCAGTCTTTTCCACACAAACTAGTCTCGGGCTAGTACATGAGAACCAAACTTAAAAGTGACTATGAGCAGAAATGAGACTGACTAATTCATTTCAACTGTCCTTACTGGAATAAAACACAAAGAGTAAACAGCTTGAATGGGGAAAGGTGAATTTAATTTTCAAGGCCCTTTAACTTTTAATAATCTGAGGAACAATATGGGAGGTACATTCTACCCTCCCAGTTATCCTGATGTAAATTCATTCAAGATTTATATTGGTGTAATAGAGAAGCAGAATTTGCTCCACGATTTCTAATGAACTGCTGGCTCGGTCTTTAAAAATGCAATTAGAAAAATCTAGCCTCCTAATTCAGAACAGCTTTGAGCTAAGTCAGAGGTCTCGATGCTGCAAACACGGCTGGAAGCCAGTCTGTACCATGGCTCCTCGTGGTGCCTGCAGCACGACCAGAGCGGGGCTAGGAATGCTGGAAATGGTTTGCTACAAAATTCCCTAGTTATTTTAGGATTTTCTTTTCTATTATACGGGAAAAGATAATTCTCATGTGGAATAAACCTGTGTTTCCTGTGATCTCAAATACTAAGACAAAAGGATTGTAGGATTAGGTGCCTGGCCCGTTATTGATGCAGAAGGCAAGGAGCTGTCTGGTCGGAGCGCTGCCTGGTGAGACTGGCAGGAGTCGGGAAAACCCATTCGGCTTTAACTCTGCACCGAAACCAGTATCAGAGCGCTTGCAGTTGCTGTGTCGATGCAGGTGGAACATCAATAAATATGAAAGTAAGTCAAGGGCTAATTCTGTCATTTTACTCATAAGATTAGGTCTCTGCATTCACCGCTTACTCATGTGTGTAGGAACAACGGGACCGAGATCCCAATTTGTCTCTCTGACCTTTTGAAGTGAAGGCTTTAAATGAAGCAGCGCGGAGCGGCTGTCTCATTTGATCTTCAGGAACTGCGAGGCAGAACTCCTCAGGTTGGGTCAGTCTCCAGCAGGCCGGTGGGGGAAGACCGCCTCGGGGGAATTGTCACCTCCGACTGTCTGGAAGTCCTACCTCACTCTCTTGACAGAGGACCTCGAAACAGGCCAGGGTGGCCTCCAATATGAGGCCAACCTGAAGGTCCGAGGAGATGCGGTAAGGACATTTTCATCCTTGCTTTAGCGGCACTGTGTCTCTTTGCTAAGAATGGCAAGAAGTATCAGAAGGTAACGCAGCATTGCTATTTGTTACCCCATAAATAAAGTTCTGACAGTGTTTCTATTATAAAGTCTTATTTGCAAGGGTTCATAACTCGGAGGAAAAATTTTCCACCAAGACCAAGCCTCGCTTACCAGGCTGAGCTAGCTACAGTTAAAGTATCACTGATCAGTACGTAAACCAAGGCAGAGCACCACCTCACCAAGGAGCTGGGCAAGACCTCCGTCGGTCGTCATCCTGATCAGGGTGTGCACTGAGGATGGCAGGAGTCTTCAACTCGAAACCACAGAGCCTGGGTGCATCGAGGCTGTTCACCACAAGCCCTAGCACAACATTACAGCATCTCCTCTTTTCCTTTTATTGGTTTGGAGAATGACTCGCTGTGAAACTTGAACTGATTCGCTTTAATTACACCACTGTGCCTCAGTTTCCCCAATAGTAAAAACAAAAAAATTGCTTTTGCCAGCGCAAGGTGTGAAAACACTAGTGAACATCTATGATACACGCCGATAAGGAGTGCAAGGTAGTCCTGTTACTTGGCTCTACCAAGTATGACACACGCTGTCTGGAGAAGACCACTCCTACTCAACCGCATTCGACGCCTAGAGCCAAGCTGGGCTTTGGTTGAGCAGAAATGAGGAGGAACCAGTGTACGAGACAGATGATCACTGCGAAATCACGACTCTGCAGTGCTAGGAGAATATCCGAACACTTGCCATTGGATCTCCCCTGGGTTTTTTGATTGCTTAATGGAGTAATTTTAAAGAGAGGTACCACATGATCTCTCTCGCACTGAGAAAGAATGGTTCAGCATCTTGATGGCGTCAGAAGGCACGAAGGCACGTGTGCGGAGCGGGACCAGCCCATGCCTTTCACCTGCTGTGGACGATGCTCAGGCAAAGGAAAGATGCTGATGTCTGCTGCAGGGTGATCTGCTCCCCAGGACGGGGAAAGCAGCTACCCTGAACCCATACCTGTCTGCAAAGAGAGGTCTTACCGGACTTCACGGCGTAACACCTTACCGAGGGTCCTCTTCTTGCTTCTTCCCAGAGCAGAGTGGAAAATCTTGGAATTGTCATAACGTTTTATTATCACTTGCAAAACAGATTCCACTTCATCAGATAAAGACACAATTGCATTCATTGACTCTGACACTAGGATATGCATAGTGATAAACATACAGATAGATGTACACACTTATACATGAATGAGATATGCTAATTAAAAATTGCAGTGGGCACTTTATTAAAAATTTATTGTACAATCTACATCTTCAAAACATTTTACATCAACAAATATAGCAGCTTGACTGCTGGAATTGTAAGTGATTTATCTTTAAAAGACGTATTTGTAACTGGATGCAAAGATTCTTGATGAACTGCCGTTACATTTAAGCTACTGGTTTTTATTGGAAGTATTTTGACTGTTATCTGTTTGTTCTCCATCCTTGAGAGAAATAAAACAAGTGTCTCGGCTTTCATTTTATCGGATAGATGGCACCATGTAGCATATTTCCCATGCTAGTTTGAATTACAGCTGTTTATCTTTCAGCTTTCTTTAAGATTAATTAAATGCAAATGTAACTCTGCGAATCATGGGATTACCTGCCAGACCCCTTATTAATACCTTCACTTAAAAACCCCTGTGCCAGAGAGTCATTAATTTGAAAAAAAAAAAAAAAAAAAAAAAAGTGCTAAAGCAGCCCTTTGCCTCCAAACAACCCGGAGATGGCTGCCCAATTAGTCCGGCAGCGTTCGGATCCTCCTTTCAGGCCCTGTGGCCCTTTGAGGACACAATAAGGCTCCAATGATAACCTGGCAACCTAGGTAGAAACTCAGCCAAGTGTGAGCATTTGAAGCTGCAGCTTGGCTGCCATCGTGTCGGCGAAAAGAAAGAATTCAGGCACCATGTCATCCAGTACAAAGGATAAAAACAGATTCAACCGGAAATTCAATGTGGCACCACATATGGGATACATGAGTGCGGTTATACAACAGGCCACATATTTTTTTTGAACAGTCTCCTGCATGTGATGCCGAGGACATGTGTAACCATCATAACGTCTCGAAGAATCTGTATTTAATTTGAGCTGGGGTGGTGGCAGGGATTGGAGATCTGAAGCCGCCACAGGTTTGTGGCAGATGGCTCTGTGTCAGCTATGACAAGCAGCCAGGCTCGGCTTCCTCTGCAGATTTTCTTTTCTCTCTGATCAGGTAAATATGGGCACACTCTGGAAACTTCCACAATTCTGCCTGAGGCTGCAAGTTTGTGACTTAGCCCCATCTGTCACAAATCTTCCCTCGGTTCTGCTGCGAGCAGAGACCTGAATTTACCGCCGAGCGCTGCCCAAGAAAAGCCAGCCGTCTCGCCCTGCGAGGAAGCAGAAGGGAAAGGCGCACGAAGCCGCGTTAGATGCTGGGACACGACAGGGACGCCTCTCGCGTGAGAAGGAGTGCGGCTCTGAGCCGAAACGCTCTGCAACACCCGGGATTTCAGGGGGGGTGGAAGCGAGTTGGTCAGAGAACGCTTACGCGGCATTATTGGAAACAGGGTGAATTCAGCTTTTTTTTTGAAGACAGGTAAGCTGGTTGGCAGCCCCAGGCTATTTGCCCCTGGTTGAGCACCATCAAACATCCGTCTGCTTTACTGGCGGTCTCGGCAGACACGTCAAGGATTCAACACCCGCAGGGACCGACCTGCCCCTCTCACCCTCAGACAGGGCAGAATCAGGAACTGGCAGGAGTGAGGGAGTAACTCCCCTGCTTGACCATCCTTGGTCTGGCTTCTGGGCTTTATTTTAGAGTAACCATGGAGAGAATAAATTCAACTCCTCTTTTTTTTTTTTTTTTGAGGCGATAGCTCGGCAAAGGACTGGGCATTCGTTTTTTCATGGAATATTATATGATTCAGTCAACAGTCTCTAAATATGCAGAGATAAAATCAAGAGGAGCAAAGTTTTCACATAAAGCAAGATCTCCCCATGAAGAACAGGTAGCATAATAAGATGTCAGTAGCAGTACAATATTCTTTATGATATAATCAACTTTTTTGTATCTTGTGTCCTAAGATCAGAACTAAAGTAATTAATATCTACTCTGCCATCATTAGACTTCAGAGTTAACCTTTAGAATTTAATAAGGACTCTTACCTATTCAGACCTGTTGTTTCCAAATAGCTGGAGTTCAAGCTATCTTGTAGGAGGGTCAGTACTATTGGCATACTTTTTTTGCACATTTTTTAAAATTAGCTTCATAAAACTAAGAATTAGAGATTATTATTCAGCACAAAACCTGAAATTTGGCATGAAGGGAAGCAGAGTGATTTACAGAGCCAATTTGTATTGGGACAGCTTTACCCTCTGACCCAGCGCCTTCCATCTGTAAGTGGGTATTCAGGAAGAATCAAGGTGGAAAGCAGCTTGCAGTAATTACTTTTGGAGCTCAATTTTACAACTCTGAGCACCTTTGGAAACCACCATCAAGACAGCTTTGGTTTACATGGACTGGATGCACTGTAAGGCCCGAGTCAGAGCTATATAATATTCCTCAGTAGAGTATTTCTCTGAACAATCTGGTCTGTTCTGAAGTTTCATGTATCAGCCTTTTAAAACTCATTTCATTCTTTCTGTCTTTAAACAAAAAAACCATCAAATGTTGGATGCGAATCTATGCAAGATACTTTGGTGGGTACCTTGCATGAGATGGGTCAGAACGCACTGAACAACAACAGTAGGAAAACAGTTTCAAACTTTCTTTCTCAAGGTAATTTGAATCTACTTTACTGAAAAAAAATAAGTTTTCATGCTTCTTGCAACTTTCCTTTCAAAGTCCACCGTATTTCCTTTGACCTATTTCTCCATCTACCACTTCGCAGTGGCTGTGGTTCATCTGCCAGTTCTCATTTACTTTCTAAAACTAAATTGGAAACTATCTAATGTTGTTATAATAAAAAGTTCAAAGTCCTGGTGTTTATGCTGAAAGATGCACACATAACCGCTTTCTTAATGAACGCTTTCCTCCTGCTCTACAAGTGCAGCCAACTGCTACGAGCTATAGACCAACATTTTTGGAGAGCTGAAACCTCCTAGATATATACCTCTGAGAGGCAAGAGCAAGGCAAGCCCTGGGAGAAGTTGAGATGTAGGACACATACATATATATGTGTATATGGATACTTTTTTATATATATATGTCTACATACATATAGCTGGATCCCAGAATGACCTAGCAGGCAACTTCAACAGCCTGCCTGCTAGCTCATTCCTTCCATAGCGAGGATCCACCTTAGCTAACAGACCTCTCTCTACCACAGCTGCTTCCAGGCCCCCGTGCTGCTCGAAGACCTCAGGTTGACCCAGAATGCTTAAATTGTGTCCCACAGTCCAGCAGATCTTCCCACCAGTGCAAGCCTCCTAAGCTAGCTGGATTTCCAGTCATGTATATGGAAATGAAAAATCTCAAGACTTCAGTCTAACCTGGATGTGACTCTGAGCAACTTAATCCAACTTTGAAGTTAGATCCTACTTCGAAGCTGGCCCTGCTTTGAGCAGAGGCTGACCAGACAACCTCCAGAGGTCGCTTCCTAAATTTCTCTATGATTAGATGTTCTAAGTAAGTAACCAAAGTTTTCTTACACATAAGAAATCCTTATGTGATATACATTTTACTTAGGATCCCATGCCTAAGCACTGACACAGAGATGAGAGAGCATGGACACCGCATGCAGCACTCCAGACTTCCCAGGCTGCTATAATCTTCCCATACAGGCTCTGAGAAGCAGATCTAGACCATCTTTGAAACCATTTTAAATTATGCTCGCTGGAAAACAAGCATCTCATGAGGCAAATATAAGTTTCCCACTTGTGCCTCCAACCTCCTTCTGACCTGCACCTAATGCTAACCAGGTAGAAGCACAAATTCAATCCAATGCCTTCTTTTTTTCTCTGCAAACAAGCCCTGCTGGAAATACTTGTACTGTTTGCACATCCTATAGAGCTCTAAATTAACTTTATCAGCTCAGGACAAAAGATCTGGAGAACACTGTAAGTGAACATCTGCTCGATATACATTCACTGTTAAAAAGTAAACAGTACGCTTGGCTCCATAAGGAACAGGTTGAAAACTATCAGAGGACAACACATCACATAAACTGATGGCATGGCCTAGAATACTCTGTGAAGTAATGATCACACCAGCACAAAACCAGCTCTCAAGCATCAAAATGGTTTGAATGATGGGAGATAAGAATATAAACACAGAATAACATTCATGAAGAGAGACTGAGAAGACTGGGATACTGTAAAAGTCTGACAAATGTTTATAGAAAAATGAATGGTATAGAAAAGATGGATGGGGAGCTCCTGCTTCCAGGCAGCCAGCTCCAGAACAAGACGCTCAATGCAACGGAAGGTGGGGAAACCCTGAGCTGACTGGAGGAGATGCTTTTAACGCTGTCTGTAAACGTAAGATGAACCGCGTTGCTATAGGAGGTGAAAGACAACACGTGAAAGACAAGAACAGGGGTTTCCAAGGGCCTCAGCATCAAAGGGAGAACTACTATGTACAACTTTGCAATACTTAATACTAGAAGAAGATTATGAAAGATGATAAAACCTCCAAGTCCAGGGTTAGGGCCAATATCTAACTCTAAAAGACAAAGGGAAGACCTTTAATACCCTATTTCTACCTGTGTCAGCCTCCTCCCAAGTATCTGATGCTCACCACTATCAAAAACACAGCACTAAACACATGGCATGCTGATCCGTAGAGGCACTTAGCATCCCTATGGAAAAAATAATTTCTTGTGGAGTTTTGCTGGTCAGTGGGTAAGGATAAGGGCAGAGGTATCGTCCCCGGCTCTTACGTGGCCTGTACAAGAACCAGGAATGACTACTGCTCCTTGCAACGGGGCTGAGCGGTGGATGGGCCATCTGACATGAGGCTCCCCCACATCCTCCCGTGTCCAGCGCCCCGTATCCTTAGGCTGAGAATGCCTCCTGCTGCTTTCCTAGCTGTGCCTAAATATTACAGCTGGACCAGGAGCCGTTTTCCCATCTACACATTTACCTGAAATACCAAAGATCCTGCTTGATCTCAAACCAAACCAAAAAGAAAAGGAAAAAAGAAAAAAGAAAGTTTTGTTTGAACTGCCCTATACAGCCAAATCCTGAGACTGGAAACAATTCAGATGTCTACAGCCTAACTGGGATCTTAATTTGATTTTACAGCAGTTTAATCCCTTTGAATTCAGCAGACTTCCTTCTACAGTGGTGTAAGAAAGCAAAAAAATCACGCCATGTGTCTTTTCCTAGGCAGGTGAGCTTCTGTAGTGTGATGGAAATGAGAAGATGAATGTCAGAAAGTGGGCCAAATTCTTTTCTCCGTTAAACAAGCATGAGTGAGAGTAGGATTTTTCTGTAGGAACTGAAGCTGACAGCATGTCAACCAGCACTCATTCAGCTGGGAGGGCTGGGAGAGATTATTTAAAGTTGTCAGCTCCTTCCATGCCTGGCTTTTGGCAACTCTTCTTGTCCCTTTCCACTGTATACTCTTTATACATGCTGTTTTAAATTAAGAAACTGAAGTGAGGCAACCGAAAGGTAAACTTCAAGAAAATAATGCAGAAACAAACGCTTTGCCCTATTTTTTTTTTTTTTTAATTTCAAATCCACTAGATAGGGAGCTTGCAAACACTGACAGGTCCTGTGGAGTACTCTGACAGAAACCGATGCCCTCTTCTTGTTACTTGCTTCATTCTGGCTCTTACTTTGGCAACCACAAATACCCAGAACCAGAGAGCAACATCTGACTCCATAAAACTGTTACACAACAAATAATTGATAACAAATGAGGTTTGCTTGCCACTCCTCTCAATCTTCTGTTAATAACTGGCGGAAGGCAAACGAGCCAGCCTTGGGTGCTGTGAGAATACGCAGGGTAATACATACCTCATTTGCGAAGGCTTTCACAGGTGCGTACATTACGGACGATTTTAAAAGTCCGTCGGCATGAATCGAGTGAAGCTATTACAGTTTAATGTCTTGGGCTGTGCATTTTCACAGGGATACCCGCTGTGTCTGGCTCCCTAACCCGACCGCCCCGCCGCTGTTTATCTCCCTTTTGCCCCTAACTTTATCAGCACAAGCGCTGAGGACAACTGAAGGAAGAAACTGCCCGTTTAATTAGACTGCTGTCTAATTATTATGGATATCCTTAGTAATAAAACCCCAACAACACGTAAAAGGATAAGCCGAGGTACTTCTGATGATGATTACTTCCTGATCTATGAAGCAGAATTCCCGACTAGTGGAGAAAAGCGCTATTTGCTTTTAAAGCGTTTTTACTTTCAAGACTTTACAGCTACTTTATGAACTTCAGGCAGAGAGCATGTCAGGAAGGCTTCTGAAAGAAAAGTAGCTAGTTAGTATGCGCTGCTGTGCTGGGCCCCTCTTCCATTCCACTATCGTACATATAATACTACACCGATCTGAAAAAAAAGTGAAGATACAGAGGAAGCGCTGCACACCCTTCAGGATTTCACTCTTTTCAGCTTCCTAAAAAGCAGCATCATTCCAACAATAATTACACTAACAGCACATATCTAAGTTAGCGTTTTCTAGGAGGTTTTGCGGATAGTTTCATTGCGAAAGGAAGTCTTGGCATACGTGGGTGTAGGTACAAAAAGACAACTCTAACGGTATTCGAGCTGATCCAAAGCCTATTAAAGACAACAGGGATCTCTCCTCTGGTGCTCACAGGTTCTGGATTAGGCTCTGCTTTACTCATTTTAAAACGATCCCCCATTCAGCTCAACTGCTACCTGTTGCAGACGCTCAGTCCGAACGGTCAGAAGATCTGAGCGGGGACGCGCTGTTAGGAGCGCACATGTGCGAGGGGTGGGATAAACACCTTCAGCTTCTGCCTGCAAATCACCCCAAGGGATTTTTTTTTTTAATAAACGAAAATTAGCATTTTGCTTATGGGGCCCACGCACACGTTTTAAACCCACACTATCCTACACCGGCATTTGTTCTACCGTTATTTCCATTTCTAGTGCGCCTTGAATCTGTTTAGGAGCTGCGGATCCACGCGTAGAGAGAAGATCCATGCGAACGCAGCTATTAGCTGAACTTGAAGCACTGGGAAATGTCAAGGTATACGTTTAAGGACTGTTTTCCCTTTGAAGCCACCATGTATAGCTATACAATACTATTGACTCAAGAAGTAATACTGAACACTGGAAGTGTTCAGTCAGCATTTTAAACTATTATGAGCTACCTTCTGAACCATTGCCAAGTTAATAGACAATGAAAGATAATGAGCTTGAAATTGGGTGTTAAATTGCATTTTTGGTTCTCTCCTTTTTTCTTGAAGTTTAACTGTTTCCTGCAGAAACAACATCATCTTTGATGTATCATTATGTAAATGCCTATTTTTAGGTCACGAAAAAAGTCAGGCGTGGGCTAAACCCTCGCTCCTCCTGCCACATGTGTGCGGGAAGGGGTAGCGAGGCAGACGACACGCAGCAAGACCCAACACTTTCTGGTCCCCAGAGGGAGGAAGGTGGAGAGATGAGGTTAGGTCTGCTGGCAGCATGAGCCTCCAAATTAAGAAGGAGATTACTCGACTTGCTCATTAGCAGTGTGCCTGGACGGCGACAGCCAGGGAAAGCTAAAAAGACCGCGTTTGTCCTGCACGGGTAACACGAGGAGTATTTCCGTGCGCTGCCAAGCCTTTAAGGACTTTCAGCTGAATTCAGGTTTTTTATAGCCTGAAAACACCTTTGTCATGTGGGGGTACCGTGTATCCAACCTGCCCACGGGATAGCCAGGACTGTAAAAGTCAGAAAACGCTGTAAGTTTACATAGCAGCATGCAGAAAATAGCAGTTATTTTTCTAAAGGCAGCGTCGTGTAATAATAGCTCTTCACCGGAATAATATAAAATTTAGTGCTTCATCTACAATTGTGTAATTAAAAAAAAAAAAAAAGGGTGACTCCTAGCAATATAAATACACCTCTTAAAAATGTGAAAGTCGGTCTAGCACTGAACACTCGATCAAAACTTGAATGGAAGGTCTGCCACTGAAACTGTACCTTCTCTACATAAATAACTGCACAGAATAGGACATGATAAATACCAGTAAATTATTGCTCTGATAAACTTTTTTTATGTTCAACATACCTTAAAAAGCAAAGAGTTAAAATAATCTTAATTATGAAAATAATTCCAATAATTCTAAAAGGGAGAGAAATCTTACCTGATACCCGTCACCTGCGTTTTTTGAAGGCTGAAGATTAAATTAGGATAGGAAGGTAGGCTTATCCTCATTAGTGTAATTGTAGGATCTTTCTTTTATTTTCCTTTTAAACTAATGAGTTGCATTAATCCAGGTTCATTTTTATAAGCCTCTTGGGTCCAAATGTAAAGGACAGTCATTTTAGAAAACAATAAATTAAAAAAAAAAAGCATGTAGCATGCATTAAGTGCACGTATTTCATAAGACCTACGTTAATACAACTGGCATCTAGTTTAATTAATCCTTGTTAGTGTAACGACTAATATCCCTCCCTAGCATGTTTCCTTTAAACATTAGTATGTTAATTAAATGTTGTTTTTTTAAGGGTTTTTTTCCTTTGTACTTCAATATGGCATTCTATCATGTAAAACTATTCTGAACAACTACCTTATAGAGATGTTTCCTTACAATATCTGGTCTCTTGCAGAAATTCTGAAGCCTTTTAAAAAGCTGTTCAGGTGTAGAATACAGATATTCAGCTGCAGGAAAAACAGATACATTTTTAATGAAACAAAAACCTCAAAGCACACACTCGATATTAGTCACTTTACTAATTAAAAATGCATATTGCTCTGTGCCGCCTCGTGTTTTACATTATTTAAGCATGATTTTATAAGGTTACCTCAGCTCACAAGGATGTTTAATGCTAAATAAGACTGTGTAGTTGTGCTGTTTAGACATCTCCTTTGGGTGATTAAAATACATTATTCTAATGTAACACAATGCATATGTGATACATTTAGTGATGAGATTTTTCAAAGAACTGGTGCTACATTAGTGCGTACCCTGTACCGCATTGCATACTATTAAGTATTAAATTGTTTAAATAATTTGGTGTGATTTTCAGGCCTCGTTTTTCTTTTTTTCTGTGTATCAAAAAAAAAATCTGCAAACCATTGCAGCATCACTGACCTTTTAACAAAAATCTATCATTACGGGTTGTGTATGCTAACAATGAAGAATGCTATTTCAAAACTTGCTTTTGTGTTATCTTAAAAGAACAGATGGCAAATATAAACTTTGTCTAATGTATTAAAACACATAAAATTTTCCTTAACACTAACACGTTGGCTTGCCAAATAAACAATTGCTTTTGCTCAAGTTTCTTCGCAAACTTTAGATTTTAGCATGAATCACGTTATTACGTTTCAGCAAAAAGAATGTGCAACAAAGCAGCTACCTGGAAATATCTCTGGGTACACCAAGGCTTTGGGACACAGCGGATAACAGCCGCAATGCACAGCTTCCACCCTGAGGATTAGAAATATTAAATACGTGAAAATAGGCGTTAGTGAGCCACGGAGTTATTCTGGTGCAAGAGCAATGAGGTTGACTACGTATAGTAGGAGTGAAACGTTTTTTTCTTCAGCAGCATAATCCTTCTAAATGCCAAAGTTGCTCTTTTTAAAGAAAATTTTATTGATCATATGAATTACATAGAACAGAACAGCGAGCATATGTTTTGTTCGCTGAATAAATCAAAGCGCAGCTCTGCATTTTTTTGTTTTTTAAATACTGTTTAACACATTTTATAATCAGCAGACAGACACATGTAACAACATGGTGAAGTATGGACAGCTTTTCTTAATAATGCTGTAGAAAAACAAGGGCATACGTGCGCACGTTTGGATATATGTGTATGTATAGACACGGATGCACACAATCACCACTACCTGGCAGAACAGATATTCGTTCTCCTTCGACTTTAAGGCGCCGAAGGTTACAGTTAAATATAGCCTAGGAGCAACTTGCAGCACGCTTCGGGCTGGGATATTTTAGCTTATGCTCACGCTTCAGGTAATTTCCTTTATTTTTCGGGACATAAACTGTTGTATTTTTTAATAACTACCGATGAGATTCCTTTGCCAAAGTGTGCGATGCTTTGTACTTGTGTATTTTCAAGGAACAATTTATATCTCTCCTGTAACATCAAACCCAAATATTTTATAAATGCGACACGGTGGCGGAAAGTTTTCTAGTAGCCAATCTAAAGAAAAGCTATCCTGTTTGTCTTTGCATTTTAATAGCTGAATGGGTTAAGGCATCAAGTTTTCAGTGTATTTTTTTTGCATAATGACCATTGATCTGACATAATGTCCCTCCAAAGATACAACTGTAATTTCTGTTGGCCAGAAATTACACAGTGAAATTCAAAACACTTCTTAAAATATGTTTATTTTATGAGAGTCTTTGAATTTCCTCCAACATGTTGACCATACGAGGACTTTATTTTTAACTTCAGTTTCCCTCAGTCCCCAGAAAAAAAATATTTGAAATCTTGTCAACGTTCATCTTTTCTATTTTCAGTGACAATCCAAAAGGCTTTCGCTACCTTTGTGCGCATATCGGGTTTGGTACGTTATTACAGGCACCCAGAAGGAACTCTGTTTCCTTTAGATCTACTCAGTTTTACACAGGAAAAAAAGAAAATAAAGAATAACATATTCAGCCTTCATGCTAGAAAACTATGCATATCCACAAACCCCAAAGATACACATTTCTCTGCAAATGCTTCTGCTAAGCAATGATTGCTAGGGGTTTTTTCATAAACTTTTAAAATTTGTAATTTATGTTTTTTTTTAAATAACATATGCACTTCAGATTGCATTTTAAACATTAACAACAATTTCAAAGTGTACATCGTCTAGCACTATATTTTTTACCAAAGGGAAATGTTTCTGATGTGTGATTTAATTGATGATTTCAGTTCTTAAATATTGTGTCATATGTCAAAGCAAATAGATTTTTAAAGTTTTCTTTAATCTAGGAGGAAAAAAAAAAGAGTGAAACTGTGGACATTTCAGTAATAGCTCAGATCACTAAGTTATGTTAAAATATTTGCTTTTTAATCATATTGTCTCTATGAAAAAAAAAAAAAAAAGAACAGCTCCCTAAAACAAAACTGCAGGCCAAGATGCAATCTGAGTCATCATCTGAGCACGCAATTTCCCCTTATGAAAAACCTCCATCAGGATCATGAATTAGTAAAATCAGAATTTAATGCCTCTGTAGTTTGATGGATAAGAAGTTAAAATTTGGACTCCTTTCATTTGCAAATGATCTCATTTGCATACTCATTTTCTACCTTTCTGCACCAAAGTCTACACGCCCTTTCGGACAGGTCCTTACTACAGCGCAGTGAGTCTTGCTATAGACCAGACACCTTTCAGATGCCAAGATCTACAGATCAAACCAAGCTGGGCAGAGCATCCCCAGCACACAGACACAGGCTTCAGCCCGACGACGGACACGGAAGCTTTGCAACTTCCACCCATTTCTGTCATTTTCCAGAAAAGTATAATATCCTAACAATAATACAATTATTCTTCATTTCAATCCTTAAGCACTACTAGTTAAATAATAAATAGGGTTCCGATTGATCTATTGTTAAAATGGCTAGTAAATGACCTCTTTATTCCAATTAACAAATCATCTGCTAAATCTATGAATCTTAATATTCAGATCTATTCACTTCAATTCATATAATTTATCTGCAAATAGTTGTTGGGCTTTTGATTCTAAATATAATTAGCTGATAATTTTGCTTGGCTGAATTACTTTTCTGGAGGGCCTGCTAAGGCTCTCAGTCGCATTATCTAGCAATAATGAATCTGATAGGTGAAATTTTTTACTGTAATGAGGATGAGACACAGTTGTGACACCTGAGTCTAGTAATAACAGAAGACTGCTAATTATCGACAGCACTTTTTTGTGTGATGCACAGAGAAAAAAAATCCCTCATTATTAAAAAATAAAAAGTTACAATTACAAGTGACACCGGAGGAGAGTAAATAAAATGGAGTGATTAAAACATTGCTGCTTTAAGGGTGTTTTTAATTAAGTGGAAATGCTAATGTTGTCATACTTAGCAGATGGGATTAAAATTAGTTATTGTAAGTAACTCATATTTTATGTTATGGTTTCCACAGCATGTCTACAAGATCTAAGAAAGTGATACATTCCATAAGACATTTAAAAAATGAAATTCTCATAGTCTTTACAGCTCATAATAATGAACATCATGAATAAACTATTGAAAAAAAATCCTGCCAAGGATTTTACCATAGTGACTTAACTCGCATGGAATGTAACCATAATGTACTG